>NW_022060203.1:0-35896 GCF_007364275.1 Archocentrus centrarchus
CGATAGTTTCAGCGTCTCCCTCCAGCAATTTGCTGACATTTGTGAGTCCTTATACTGATGCTTTGATTATTATTCCTGATTGTTATTCTCTCACTGATAAAGTAGACGGAAATGCACAAGAACTGAACAGGTTAATCACAGCGTTGCGGCAGTGTGGACCCGCTCTGAACCCGATCAGTTCAGATCGACTCTGCCACTTTCTCGTGCACACGCACGCACACAGCTGCCCGACGGCACTATTAGCTTAAACTCGGAGAGCGGAAAAATGATCAATCCACAATACTTTCAGTTAGTTTTAGTTAGTTTTTTAAACTCACAATACAGTTTTAGTTATTAGTTATCGTTTTTTCTTTTTAATTGTAGTTTTTATTTATTTCAGTTAACGACAATGTTTTTTCAATTTCAGTTTTCATTATTTCGTTCGTTTTCGTTAACTATAATAACCCTGGATTGACTAAATAAATAGCCAATTATTATTTCTTTTTTATGGCTGTCATACAGGAAATATCTTAAATCTCTGTGTCCTCATTTATAAAACACCACAGCGCACCAAGACTGAGGATGTTGGTGTGAATCTTATGTACCAGAACCAGCTGCATATGACTGAAACACTCCTGGATATCAGTATGTGACCTTTAGCTTTAATTTATACCTGCTTAATTGATCATTTAACCTCAACAGTCTGAAGTATAAAATTCAGTTATGGATATATTTGTCCTCACACATGTACAGCAGAACTTTTTGTTTGTGAAATGAAAAGATAAAGGAGCAATAAGGTGAATACACCACCAGAATAAAACACCTTTCAGTTCATCTTTTGGTGTTTCAAAAATGTAAATTTTCTTATTTATATTTTTTCCTGTTTCTCTTGGCAGACATTTCTAGTATGACATTTTGAACAGGTCTTGTAATTCTTCCTGTTAACATTGAAATAACTCTCAAGCTGCTGCATTATTAAAAGAAAAAATCCTAACAATCATCACAGCAAAGTCAGAAAAAAACAATCATGCATGCACACATGCAGTCATGTGAAAGAGTTTTCATATGACTCTGTCCTGTGAAAAACTAAACACACCTCATGATTCAGTAACTAATCGAACCACCTTTAGCACTAACATGAACAAATAGTTTCTGTATGACTGTCAGTCTTTCACATCATTGTGGTGGACTTTTGGCCCACTCTTCTTTACATGGTTGCCTCAGTTCATTGAGGTTTGTGGGCATTTCTTTATGCACAGCTCTATTAGGTTCACATCACAGCATTTCCTGTTGAGGTCTGGACTTGAGTGGTCCATCGCAACAACTTGCTGGTGTGTTTAGTATCGTCGTCATGTTGCATGACACAAACTCACATTTGACTTTGGTATACAGAGGAGTTCATGTTGCTGCAAAACAAGCCCAAATCATCACCCCTCCACCACCGTGTTTGACAGTTGGTGTGAGGTTTTTGTGCTGTTATGCTTTGCAAGTTTTCTACCAAAGTTGCAAACGTGCTGTCATGTTCTTTTGGAGGGAAGAGGTTTTCTCCCGGCAACACTTCAAAACAGCCAGACTTGTTCAGTTTTTTTTTTAATTGTGCGGTCATGAAATTTAAATTTTAACATGCTTACTGATGCCTGTAGAGTCTGAAATGTTTCTCTAAGCATTGCACAGTCTGACTTGGGGGTGATTTTGCTGGGATAACTATTCCTGGGAAGATTGTGACATCGTGTTAACACACACCTGAATGTTTGAGACCAGCCAACTGCCTAAACCTCTACTTTTATAGACAAGCTGAAGTGCATTTGATTAGCAGTGCCTGGCCTGCTGCTTACCCTCTTTATTCCTATGGGAGTTGTAAGGGTGTACTTAGTCTTGCCCAAGTTTTTGTTTTTTGTTTTTTCTCCCCCTCTGATTGACATGAGCTGTCCGGTCTAATATCGGCATTCAAAATTGCTTATGACAGTCGTGGTTAGAAGCATTAAATGGTAAATGTATTAAAGTTTAGCCACAAAGCAAAACATAATCTATGTAATATAGTGTGAAAACATCTACAGTCATTGTATTAATAGCAGGGCTTCTTCTGCTCTCAGAACAGTTTGAACTATTCACAGCTTTGGGACAGAGTGCATCACTTAGCTGCAAATAGGTGGTGTGGTAATGAAAGGAACAATGTGGTTAACAACAATTTTCTGGTAGTGTGTACTCACACCACTCATAAACACTCAGTACAGCCACAATGTGAGAGCACGCCTTTGCTGAGAGTCACAGTTTGAATTATTTCTCATGCAGCGTTTTCTCCTCTTCTGTCAGTGTCCTCATTCAAGGTTTATTGAGGAGGCAATGGAAGTAGGTACATGGGAGATGATGAGGGTACAGATGTTGTTGTGAGTATTTCTAGGTGTGTGTGTGTGTGTGTGTGTGTGCGTGTGTGTGGTTATCTGAAACAGAAAGCGAACAAAGGTGTATATTAATAACCATATCGGTAGCCTACAGCTTCACATGGATGCAGTATGAAAATTGGCCTGCAGTAACACTGAAAATCCCATAGATGGCAACATAACACCACACATGAATTATCATTAAATGCCGTACACGCCACATGACGAAAAATAGGCAGACAAGACACGAGGACAATTTTACCGCCTGGGCTAATACCTAAAATAAACACCAATTTGGGTCAAAAAACTATACTTACATCATAAGAATGCACACAGCACTCATACACACAAGGTTAGGAAAGGATTGGCAGTGGATGGCGATTCCTGCTCCGTGGATGCTGTTATCACGGCACTGAACCCCGCCGAAGCACAAAAATAGCTGGCTACCTACGAGCGAGTAGAACTACAAAGTAAACAGGTGGGTAACGTAGTGCCAAATGACGGCACGGACTTTTAACAGCCGCCCCTGTATTTGTAAGCAAATACACTCGTTCAAAAGTCCACTAATTTGGAGAAGTCTGACTTAAATCTTCAGGCTCCTCAGGAAGCTCCACCAGTTTGGTTACCGGGCGAATATAGATACTGTCCTTAACCTTCACCTCAGCAGCTCAAACAACGCCATCTGTCCCAGGGAAAACCTTGGTGATGGTCCCAACTGGCCACAGTCCTCTGGGAAGGTTAGAGTCAACGATCATCACAATTTGTCCCACAGCAGCATTATCAGTCGGTTTCCTCCATTTCTGTCTCAACTGGAGCCCTGGGAAGTAGGATGAAGCGCTTCCAAAAATGATCACTGATCACCTGACTGTGTTTCCATCTCCTCTCAGACAGGGCATCATGAGGACCATACACTACCTGTGGTAGTCCTGCATCTTGCCGCCCCATTAACAGAAGGTTAATGGGGTCTGGTAGGCTCTGAGATACAGATGTGAAGCTACGGGTTATCTTTCAGTTCAGTTCAACAAAAATGAATGGAAAACGCCAAAACAAAAGATTCCACTCCAGGTTTTCGAACGATATACACAACAAAACAAGGAAGTACACTCCCGACTTCATACGGCCAGCATATACCAGCTGCCATGGTCAACAGTCCAAAACAAAAGAAATCCAGTGCGTTTCACCAGCTGGAGACTTACGACACCGAGGCCCGTAGGAGAATGTCCAGTCCTGGGTCGTTCCCATCAATTAATCCTGGCTGTTCCTCGCCGATGAGGTCCTGTTAAACTACTAAACTAAACTACTCGCGGTGCCACTAAGCGAAAGCTGACATTGCCGTGTGTTTGGCCGACTTCGCGGATACTCACATCCGTCTTCCATGCTCTTTCTCCTCTACACTGAGCCCTGGCCCATAAGTAAAGTAGTATGGGTGGCGTTGGACACTACAACGCCAAATCTGTCTCATCCCACTGGTCATCCAGAGGGCGTCCAGCACTCTGTCCCAAACTACCTCCTCTCTCCATCTTTGCATCTTCTCCTTGTCAGGTTCCTCTGAACTGCTGCTGGTAGATGACTTTGACTCTTCTGGATCAGGTATGTCATGCTCATATTCCACCAGATGTCCCGGAAGCTTCCTGTTCCTGTGTGGACGGGACTACGCTTATGACTCTTCTCCTGAGAAGCTTTATCCTTGGGAGTTGCCATGTTGTTGATCCAACCAATAAGCAAATCCGGCTCGAAGGACCACTGTAAGAGACTGTGTGCATCAAACGTGCGCTGATTGCAGATCGCTCGTCAATCGAATCTTCCTCGGTCAGATGGAATAGGCCAACTCCAATGGTGCAGCTTAGAAGGTTTATTGAGGAGGCAATGGAAGAAGGTACATGGGAGATGATGAAGGTACAGATGTTGTTGTGAGTATTTCTAGGTGTGTAGAGGTGTGTGTGTGTGTGTGTGTGTGTGTGTGTGTGTGGTTATCTGAAACAGAAAGCGAACAAAGGTGTATATTAATAACCATATCGGTAGCCTACAGCTTCACATGGATGCAGTATGAAAATTGGCCTGTAGTAACACTGAAAATCCCATAGAGGGCAACATAACACCACACATGAATTATCATTAAATGCCGGTAGACGCCACATGATGAAAGATACCAGAAAAGTGAAATAAACGGTAAATTCACATTTGCAATTATAAGCAGGACATATTTGCCAAAGTATAACACAGAACTTAAGATACTGTCTTAAGTAAGCCCTTGCAGTAGCAGTAGGCGGACAAGACACAAGGACAATTTTACTGCCTGAGGCTAATACCTAAAATAAACACCAATTTGGGTCGAAAAACTATACTTGCATCATAAGAACGCACACAGCACTCATACACACAAGGTTAGGAAAGGATTGGCAGTGGATGGCAATTCCTGCTCCGTGGATGCTGTTATCACGGCACTGAGCCCCGCTGAAGCACAAAAATAGCTGGCTACCTACAAGCGAGTAGAACTACAAAGTAAACAGGTGCATCATGGGTAACGTAGTGCCAAATGAGGGCACGACTTTTAACAGTGTAAATCAAATTGTAAACTGCCTTCATTCTTCAGTTGCTTTTTCCATTATTATCTGTAACATTTTTAAGTTAAACATGTTTCAATTTCGACACACTGCTTGTCAGAGAAGTGCAACTGTAAACATCCTGCTACACACAGTTGTGGTCATGTTTCCATCCACTCATCAGGGGCAAGAATTCATTGTAACTTTGGGTTTTTAATTATTCCTTGAACTGCTCTGTCTCCAGGGTGGAATGATAGCACAGCATACATCTTTAATGACTTGTAAAACCAATTCTTGGTTTCTAATTTTCTCTGATCCACACAGGGTTAAAAAGTATGCAGACACCCCGGTAAACTTTGGTTAGGTTGGTTTCCCTTACCAAATTTCACCTCAGCCACACCCTTTTGTTAGCCATCAACAAGTATAATTCTGGTTGGATATTTGACCATTCTTCTTGGCACCATTGGTAGTTCATTTAAATTGGTTGGTTTCCTGGCACAGATCTGGTTTTAAGCATAGTGTACAAATTTCCAATAGGGTTGAGGTCGGGGCTTTGGGAAGGCCATTCCACTAGCTCAATATTAGTCTGCTTTATCCATTCCAAAACCAGTTTTTATGTGTAGCTGCAAATTTCAATCGAGCTTAAAGGTGTTGATTTTGGAGCAGGGACTTCTTTGTTGGTTAGCACCCTCTCAGTCCATGGTGATGTAAAACTGGCTTCACTGTGGACAGTGATGCTGGTGTTCCAGCAGTTTCCAGTTCATGGCAGGTTTGAGCTTTGTTGGTCCCTGGGTGACAGTTTGGGTCTTCTTCCAGAACTTTGCAAAGTGGTGACACATCCAATAACTTGTACTTATGTACAGTTGTTTGAACTGATGGTGTTGGAATCTGCAGTTTGTCAGAAATGAGAGACCAAGAGACCTTCCCAACTTATGTACAGTACCAGTCAAAGGTTTGGACACACTTACCCATTCATTTCAATGGGTGAGTGTGTCCAAACCTTTGACTGGTACTGTAAATCTGTGATTCTCCTTGTTAGAGCTTAACTGAGTTACTTGGACCATTACAGTTACAGTACATTGTTCTGAGTATTGGTCAGACCAATGAGTGCTGCCAAACAAATCCTTTTTATGCTGGCAAAGAGAAACTACCAGCTGTAAACAATCACAATCACTAATGTGAAGTTAACAGGACTTGGCCTTATCAAGTTAAAAGACATTGTAGAACCTACAGCACCACTTATTAAAAGATGTGAGTGTGCAGATAGGATAGATTTGAAAAGTTTTTCATAAGTTAAACAGAGCAAGAAATTTTTAATATAGCTTTTCCAACATCCTAGTTTTATTTTGGATGCTTACATTTACTTTGCACACAAACAGATATTTCACAAGAAACAAAAACTTTAAGGTTCAAAATTATTAGCTCCCTGGTGCTAAGAGCCAACTGTTTATCTTTTTGCTGGATGACAGCGTGCAGTCGTCTGTTGTCATTTTCAACAGTCTCACACACTGAGGCCATTGTTCTTTGGCGAATCTCTCAAGTTCCTCCAGATTTGATGGTCTTAGGTCCACCCCACAGATTTTCAGTGGGATTCAAGTCAGGACGCTGTTCTTTGGGTTTCTTTGGGAAATGGGGGGGAAGATACAGGGGAAAACACGTGGGCAAATTGGCAACGGGCCAGGACGTGAACCCGCGCCGCCCGCACCGCAACGTATGTGGTCACCGGCTTCACCACTAAGCCACTCAGGCGCCCTGAAGTGCAGTTTTTCTTGGTCTGTAACCTTGCGGTCCATTCCTGTGCAGGGCTCTCCTGATTGTCTTCTTTGAGACTACAGTTCCAAACTTGGTGTCTTGGCAGCTGTTCTGGGGTCTTTAGACACATCTCTCACCAGTTTTCTCTCCAGAGTCTTTGAAATTTTTACTTCCTACCTCTACCAGACTTCTTCTGTACTGTGTGGCTCTCTTTGAATTCTTGATGATACTTCTCACTCCAGTTATTGACTGGAGCATAGGCAGTTTCTAAAGATTTAATTTTCTGTTCTAATTCTAACACAAGTGCTTTTTCTTTATTTTTCTTATGCGAGCAGTAAGATATTATTTTGCCCCTCATTACTGCTTTTCCTGCTTCCCAAAGAACACATGGTGATATTCCAGGTTGATCATTATTTTCTAAATATGCTGACCACTCCTTTTTGAATAATTAATGAAATTTGTTCTTTAAGTAATGATGTATTAAATCTCCAGTTCCTGATTGGTGGTGTGACTCTTTCTGTGTCAGAGACAGACACCGGTGCATGATCACTGATAGTGATAGGGTGAATCTGAGTGTCTGTGATATCCATCATCATGGAGCTTGCTAACTAAAAGTAATCTAAGCGGGAGTAAGACTTGTGTACTGGTGAGAAAAAAACTATAATCTTTCAGAGTGGGGTGATGTGAACGCCAAGCATCGCAAAGACCAAAATCCTTCATGTACTGTTTAAGAATGTCTGCAGACTGCCAGTTTCCTCTGACTCACTGCTGTACTGAGCCTGTCAATATCTGCATTAAGTACCAGGTTGAAGTCTCCTCCTATTATAGTGTGGTGTCAGAGTGATCGACAGTAAAGTGAAGAAGGTATTAAAGAAGGAGGGGTCTCAACATTTGGCCCATATATACTAGCAATGCATAAATCTATATTTTGAATAGTTAAATTGAGTATTATAAAATCTACCTTCTGGGTCTGATGTAGTATTTCTAATGATGCAGTTTATCTTTTTGTTAATCAATATGGCTACACCTCTTTGTTTGGAGTTGTAGCAGGCTGAGTACATGTGAGGGAACTGTGGAGAGGAGAGTGTGTGCGCAGATGTTCTGGACACATGTGTCTCCTGTAGAAACACAACGTCAGCCTGTAATCATTTAAACCGATTAATAATTTTCACTCTCTTTTCCCTTGAACCAACTCTGCGTACATTCCATGAGACAAACTTGAGTGTGCTCATGTTTAGATTAACAGGTGAAGTGTTGTGTGTTTACTAAAGATGTGTGCGCGCGTCCTCGCATGTGTCCTCCATGACCTTGTGTGCGCATGTGTACGTGTCCTGCATGACTGTGTATCCTGTATGGCAGTGTGTGTGCTGTATGTCCGTGTGGCAAACATGTTGGGTGCAAAAAAAGAAGAAGAAAAAGGAGTGTAAAGTGAGAGAGAAATGAAACAGTGCCAAACACCAAAGAGCCAAGCATAAAAAAAGAAAAAAAAAACAACATGATAACAAAACAAAGAGCTGTGCATTAATTGTTATATACGTACGTGTGGTACGTGTGTGTGTGTGTATGTGCGTGTGAGTGTGTATGCATGAGTGTGTGACTGGTGCATGCGAATGTGCGTGCGTGTGTATGTGCGTGTGTGTACATGAGGGATGACTGGTACGTGTGTGTGTGTGTGTACGTGCATGCTTGTGAGAGTGTGTGTGTGTGGACAGCTGGGCCTGGGTTGGTGGCTTGCCAAGCCTTGGCACCTGTGGGACACGGAGGGTGGGAGTTACCGCTCCACGCTGCTCCCCACTGGTCGTCACTGCCGCTCCTGGGGTGTGGGTGCCCGTGGGTCCCGGGATGTGTGGCCGGATGTCTCGGCATGGTTTTGGCCTGCTCCCTTGGCGGCCGTGACCTGGGGGTGGCTTGGGCCTCTTTGGCGCGTGGGGGGGCTCTTGCCGGGTGTCGGGCTGCTCTCGGGCGCTTGGGGCCTCGGGGGCCGCATGCCTGGCTCGTGCTGGGGGTGGCCGGCCTGCCGGGGGGGGTGGGCTGCCCGTCGTCTCCTGGCTCTCTGGACTCTAGCCCCTGGATTGTGGGGGTTCCGTCTGTAGCCTCCCTCCTTCCTCTTCTGGGGAGTGTACGCGGTTGCCATCGGGATGTGTGGCCCCAAGTCTTCTGAGCTCCTGTGCTGTGGATGGCCTGGGTCCCCTGGGTCCTTCCCTATCTGCCTCTGGATCGCGGGGGCATGGGTTGCAGTTTTCTCGCCCTCATTATCGAATACATTGCATTAGAAAGGCGCATACACACACATTACTACAAACAATAAACTTGTGTGTGTGTGTGTGTGTGTGTATATGTAGGTGCATATGGGGTGTGCGTAGGGATGTGTGTGTGTGTGTGTGGTGTGTGGGAGTATATCAACCCCTTTTATTTTTTATTTTTTTATTTTTTTTCTATCTCCTTTCTTCCTTTTCTCCCCCCCACCCCTTTTCTCCCCCCCCACCTCTTGTTCTTGACCCTTCCTTGTTGCCTGTCAGACTTGGCATGAATAACTAAATAAAAAGATAAATAAATAAAAATAAAATTGCAAACATTAACAAGAAGAGCCTATAGGAAACATATAGAGCTGTTCTTGTCAAAGCAAATATGTTTGGTACATCAGTGCATTCGATCATCATTCGATTGTGAAAGATGCCAGACATGACAGGCTAAAAAAAAAAAAAAAAAAAAAAGAAAAAGAACAGTTAAAAAAAAAATCATTAAAAGGCAAAATTACCATCACGTTCATGCCCACAGTGAGCGGTGTAAACGTCTGACCACAACTGTAATGAAATAGAAAAAGCTGCAAAAAATTTGAGGATATTTGAAAATGTGTAATGTTTCAAGTGAAGCATTTATTTCTGTGCCCAGTTTATCAGTTTACATATTTTATTGTTTTATTGCATATAATAATCAGGATACCTATATTAAATGTAGATTTGACTTTTTATTTGAACTTGTTCCAGTAATTCAGTTTGTTTTGCATTGAATCTTTATTCCACTGCAGGTCAGAGGGAAACATTTCTGTTTTACTGTAAAAATAAGCAGCTCTGTATGTCATGATTATTTGAAGATTCAGCACATTTTCCCTGATGAAGGAGATCAGTGAAGATGAGGAGAAGCAGAGCAGCTGAGCTGAGGATGTGAATGCATCTGTGCCAACATCCTACCTGAAGATTTTCATGTTTTGAGTTCAGCTCCTATTATTTATAGTCGTAATTAAATAGTTAACTTTATTGATTTATATGTTTTATTCTTTTGGTTTTAAGTATTTTTTTAATATGCATTTTCTATTTATATATAAATGGATTCTCCCCTGCAGCATCAGCGCCCTCTGCAGTGTGTAGAGAGAAGTGAAAAGGCTTACAGCACCTGTTATTCCCAGACAGTCTCCCATTGAAGTACTAACCAGGCCCGACCCTGCTTACATGATGAGCTCAGGCATGTTCATGTTGGCGTGGCTTAAAGTGTCAACCAGTTAAAACCGGCGATTTTATAGATGTTTTAAAAATGACTTGTAGTCTCTAAACAACAAGTTTTGTACTTTTTTTTAAATATTCCTTCTAGCAGCCTGTCACTGTGACACTGATCTGTGTAAAAAAAAAAAAAAAAAAAAAAAAAAAAAAGCAGTTTAGCTGAATGTTGAAGCTATAATGAATTACTTGACTGTCTGATTCATGGTCTATAAAAAGCCTGTCAGGTTAAGTCTGTTTTCTTTTTATTTGTTGAATAAAAAATAATAAAAGCATCAGATTTGGAAATGTTGAAGTCGCACAAAAATGGCAGCATTACCTTGACCTTGATCCATGTTAGAAAGCCTATCATATCACTCCATGTTCTCTGCTCAGAGTCACATTGACATGAATTTATTCAGTAACCTCTGTAACTATGGATCTGTGCCTGCTGCACATAGTAAGGTTAACAAGTTACTCAGTACTGAGCCCAGAAATCCCTCTTTTAGATGGAGTTGGACTGACATTAGACATTTGGTGCATTCCAGTGTTAATTTTGTTGACGAAATATTTTCATCATAGTTTTCATCAATGACCCTTTTGTTCATGACGATAATGAGACGATAACTAAATAAAAACTACCTAAAAGGACAAAAACGATAACTAATTAAATTGACACTTTCATCAATGAATGAAAACAAGACGAAAATGCTTGGCGGAGACGAAATCCAATCAGAACTTATTTAATTTGTGAAAGGGCAGGACAAGTTAGGAAAACATCCAAACAAACCCACAGTTGCGCAAATTTGCTCTAAACCTGGGAAGACCAAACTAGCCTGTGATTTGTCTTTACTAAGTTATGTAAGCAATGTCAGCAGGGAGAAAGAGAAGAGCCGATGTATGGACACATTGGTCCTTTGACGTAGTGACAAACAAAACGATGTGTAAACCATGTGGGGCGACTATCTCGGGTAAAAACAAGATAAATCTTAAACAACATCTGCAAACCAGTCACCCAGATCTCCATGCAAAGGTGAGCATTGTAATGTCATGCAGGGTAAAGTGTTTTTCCCAGTTTAACGTTTGTTTAGAGAAAATCTCCACACCGCGGTGGATTAGCCTTTCCTAATCTTAGTCCTGAACACTGCCCTGTTCCTTTCAGAGCGTGTCCTGCTGTAAAACACTCGTATTATCTCAGTAAGGTGGTGTTAATGATCAGGTGTGTGGGAAGCAGGTGAAACACTAATGTTAATATTATTAATAATATTCCATAACTTTTAATAAATGTTTGTTTTGTGTGTGTATAAGGACTAATTCAAGGGAACTGAAAAAAAAAGCATTTACATTTTACAGCCTTTATATTTTAGTTGACTAAATCGACTGTAGATTTAGTCGACTATATTCTTACCATAATTTCGTCGACTAAAACTAGACTAAAACTAAAATTATTCAGATGACTAAATTATGACTAAAACTAAATTACATTTTCATCAAAAGACTATGACTAAAACTAAATCAAAATTTGCTGTCAAAATTAACACCGGTGCATTCCTACAATCAGTAAGTTCTGTATTTTGTTACAATTGTTACAGGGTGTGTGTGTTTGTGTGTGTGTGCGTTTTCTGTTCGCTCTCATCCCTCTGCAGGAGCTGTCATCCTTTCCCCGACAATGAGTGCTCCCATTCCCAATCAAGGTCACCTTGTATAAGAAGGAGATGGGTAGACGGGCTGGTTGGGCCAGGTGAAGCAGTGCTTTTGTGTGGATATATGAGAGTGACGCGCATGAAGTGGTGTTACTCCCGCTGGTGACGGTGAAATATGTGTCTGTTGGTTAACAACAGATGTGCTCCAGTTTCCAGAATCCAGTTTTGTTTCTGGATTGCTTTTGAGGCTGTTTAACTTTCTTTCTTTTCCCCTCAGAGGAAGGGCCATGTTTTCAGGTTGGAGATTGTTTTAAGTTCTTGGGAGACATTGTGACAATAAATAGCATTTATTATTTGTGTTAGCTTGGACTTGTGGTTCCTTCTTTCAATCCCAGTTGTTTACTTCCTTTTTATAAATTTTCATTCCCTGCTCAGTTATGCTACTCCCACGTCTTCTAGATCCACGGGAGGCAAGAATTTCATAGAGATTTTATTCTTATCATTTCTCTTGCAGACAACTTGTTGACACTGACTTGTCAAAGCAGCATCTGTGTTATTGGAGTCCAGCAGGGGGCAGTGTTTCACTGTCAAAAGATGAATGAAGTTTCAGCTGTGTGTTCTGATTGGATTGTGTTATTGTAATTTGTGTTGTCTGTATTGATAATTAAAAAATATAATCACACATTATCACAAAGAGCTGATGGTGAAGCTACAGTTAAAGTCTTTATTGCTGTTTTGTTAATGTATGATGTACCTGGTACATGATTCAGCATTTATAACAGCAAGTATGTGGCTCTATGAGCAGTCTGTAAACTGTCTCTTGTGATCAGTTTATTTTCTCTGATCTCATCATGGGATCCTGAAGCCCTTCAGTTGTTGAACTGAATGTTACTGATGGGTGGGCAATCCCAGGCCTCGAGGGCCGGTGTCCTGCAGGTTTTAGATGTGTCCCTGATCCAACACACCTGAATCAAATGGCTGAATTACCTCCTCAGTATGCAGTCAAGTTCTCCAGAGTCCTGCTAATGACTTCTATATTTGACTCAGGTGTGTTGGCTCAGGAACACATCTAAAACATGCAGGACACCGGCCCTCGAGGCCTGGAGTTGCCCACCCCTGGGTTAGATACATGCACATAGTCTGTTCTAAGATAACGACACACATCTGCTGAATACATCAGCAGTAAATAACAGGGAGGAGAAAAGGGAAAACAGAAGTGGATTATAAAGTCATCCACATTAATGGAGCTCTTATGATTTATATCAACATTAATAAGGACAAAGTAAAGAAATGACAGTGAGTCCCTCAGACAGCTGTGGAGGTCCAGGATCAGCACCTTCATCATCACTGATGCTCATTGGGTAGAAAGGAAGTTACAGACTGCAGGAACCTCTGCTGACAGTCTGGAGACTAAAACTAGGAAATAATGTTTATCATCCAGAAGATTTCAGATACATGGGTCCTATTCCAGGAAGCAGGTTTTGCTAATAACTGAGTTTGTTAACCCTAAAATGAGGGAAACTCGGGTTTCCAGTCAGTTACCATGGTAACAGACTCTGTGACCCTAACCTGCTCGCTGGCAGGTTTTATCAGTGTCTCTCTGACTCCTCCCCTCCTGCTGCACCTGAACCACCTGTCTGACACTCCCATTCATTTCCTCATTCATAAAGACGCTGCAAAGCGATCAGAGGAGAGAATTCATCTGCAGATGTTTATGTTTCTACAAGCACTGAAATCCCAGTTAGACGTTAGTTTGTTATTTTTGTACGTAACATGAAGCTTTTACAGTCGTTCACTCGTCAACAGGCTGTAAGGACGGAGACAGTGATGATGTCGCGGATTTATAATGAGGCAGCTGCAGCTGTCAGTCTGTCAGTCAGTTCCTCTGAAACATTTACTGTAGTTACTGCAGCATCACTGTTACATCACACTGATCTGGATGAAGCTTTTGACACAGAACACACTGTGGATGGAAAAATGTCTGGATCAGAAGATGATGTGAATGTTTGAGTGAAGATGAGGCTGAAATATTTGAAGACTTGAAAACTAAACTAAATGGATTTAAATGATGTCATTTTGAAAGTTATGGTGTTTAAAATTCAGAGTGTGAATTTCCACATATTTTCCACTGAAAATCACCAAAATCGGTGATCACAGGCTCTATAACGGATCTGCAAACCGTGTCCAAGTCCACCCGTACAGCAGGAGGATCCAAATGGATCAGGGTCACGGATTCAGACGCGATAAGGCCCAGATCCAGTTCAGGCTCCAGTTACTTTCAGCTCATCCAGTCTGGATCTGTTAATAATGGCTTCATTTTCCAACACTGCATTATTTAATTAAAATGCCTCATCTTCCCAAAGTGCACTGAATTTTAAAACGTATAAAACTGAGGCATTTATCACAGCATGTTTGCCTTTACTGGTAAAACTTTACATTCATTACTGGAAAGCTGCTCTGAATGTTTTCAGCTAAACATGAAACTATGAATGAACTCTGACCTTTAACAGTAACTCAGTGAAACATCTCTGCTGTGGCTGTCAGAGAGCCGTCATCTATCGTGAAGCTGATGTTTGATCAGCTTCAGCTGATCTTAGATCAGATTAAAATGGTTAAAATGGAAACATCTTTCTGTAAATCTCAGTTTTATCCAGTAATGGCAGAAATAATGAAATCCTCAATTAAATAAATGAATAAATTGAGGTTGCTATTCCATCAATAGATTCTATTTTTACGGTACACGGTAAAGAAATAACCATAACATGAAGTGTCATAAACTGCAGCAAAAACAGTTTTTATTAAGTAACAAACTGGCCTGAGGTCAGCTCCCCCGGGGTCTGCTGCTGTCTCAGTCTCTAACACACAGGTCGGTCAGTAAACTCAGTCTGAGCTGTTTCTTCTCCGCAGTTTTATCTTCACTTTCTCTCTCCTGCAGTTTGTCCGTCAGACTGAATAATTAGATTTTATAAATTAAATGTGAAATTATGTTTCAGTTTCATCTGATGGAGATTCAAGTTGTGTAAATGGTGACAGCAGACATTATAAAAGAAATTATATATTTTATAACAAACTTTTATTCTGTCTATGATGATGATTAAAGTGACTCGTCATGCTCCACACTGACACGTGCGATCCTCCATCCATCGGATTAAAATGGAGGCTCCGCTCTTTATTTACCCGTTGCCCCGATGACCAGGCCTAACCCTGCTTACCTTCCAAGATTGGGTGGGTTCAGGGTGGTATGAACAGGCTTTTTAAACATGCAGTAATAAAATATGTTCTTGTGTTTTATCTTATACATTGTTGTCCTCATAATTGCTCATTGAATCTACTGTGTCAATGAAGTAGAATCAGGCAAATATCTCAATTTGGCCAAACTATGACTGAGAGAAAGGATGTACAGATTATTTCTTGAGTAAATCTGAGCTTCTGTACTGATTCAAAAGTCAGGATTTGTAGAAACATTAAGGTTGAAGCTGAATTCCTATGTTATGATAAATTATTATTATTGTGTTATCCTGAATTGTTGAAAATTTGTGGAGCTTAAATCTGAGGTCTTTGCTGGAATATCTGCTAATCAAACTCAGCTGCAAGAATCTGGTTGTGAACTAAGACTGACGGATTAAGCAAAAGGATATTCTACTGATTATTAAGATTGATATCAAAATTAATGACAAAAAAAATATGTCAAGGGTGGATACTGCTTCATGAAACACAATCAGGGAGGTGGGTATGAAACATTTTGGACTTAGCTGTACTTCACTATGAAACTATGAGAGCATGATCTCTCAGAAACATCAACCCATCTCTGTTTGTGATTTTAAAATATGAGGAGAAATGACCGAAACAACATAAAGACTCTGTGGGAGGCAGAAGTAGAAGTATTTTTCATATCTGTGGTTTTTGGTCTGACAGCGTGTACATGCTGTGCACTGTGAATGTGCAACCATTCTTGCTAACTTTAATTTTGAACACCTGCACAGCACAGTTATGTGTACTGTAGTGTGTCACCCTTTGTGCAAGATGTACAAGTATGGTGTAAAATAAATACTGGCTCACTGAGCAAATAACATCATAACCTGGAAGACTTCATGTAGTCTGATTTAAAATAAAATATGATTCCAAAATTGTGGCTGAACTAAAGCAGATCTTTAAGAAAGAGTGATCCACATGGTGACGCCTGCACTACAGAGTTGCAAATTAAATGAAGCATCAAAGCAAAAAACTTATGTTGCGGATTTTTATTTGGAAAGAAAAGAAATATATGGAGAAGTTGTGACTGGGTCCTGAGTGAGACTAATTGCATGTCCTGAGTGTTTTATCACAGGCCTACGCGTAACTCAATAACAAGAACAGGATGAAGAGAAGAAGGCTCAGCTGAAGGCTGAACCTTGACTGAAGCCAAAAAAGGGAATAACTATCAGAAAGAAGAACTGATAATCACATGCTTATCTTAATGAATGCAAGAGGTTAACAAGACTGCCCTAAACTTCCTCAATTGATGACTGAAGTGTGAGTTGCTCCTTGCATGAACAAAAAAGGCTTCAGCATATCTGCCTTGGTGTGATTATTTAATTGGTGTTGCATATTTTTCTCACAAGTTTTTATAATCAAGTTATTCAATGAATTGTAGCCCTACTCAGAGTGTGCAATAGCAGCCAGATTGAAACAAGCTATAATGTGCAAGAATCTCAAAAGAGTTCCACCACTGTGACTGTAATGACACAAAAACTGAAAATTCAAATATCTGTTGTCTCATTTAACAATATACATCTGCTAAAGTGAATCTGAGATCTTTGTCAGGTCATTTTATAGAGAATGGCTGCTTGGTTGGTTCAGATACTGACAATGTGAACACATTCAAATATCTCTCATTTTTAAATCTTTCAAAACAATTTTCAACATTTTGACATTTACTGTGCAACATTTTAAGTAAATTAGGTCATTTTTAACAATTAGTGCATCCAGAATGTTTTACACACACTGAATATTGCTTCACTAAAAAGTGGAGCAGCAACTTTAACTTGTGTCTTAATCGTCACAATAAAAGAAAAGGCCCTGCGACAGGCTGGCGACCTGCACAGGGTGGACCCTGGCTCTCACCCTATGACAGCTGGGATTGGCTCCATTACCCCCACAACACTGACCAGGATAAACAGAAGTGGATGGATGGATAAGAGGAAGAAATTCTCACAGGTGCCAAATTGGTTTTAATGAGGTTATTTATTTTTAATATAGTAAATGAGGTTAAGATGAGCACATAGTAGCATATGATCATACAAGTGGCATGAAGCAAAAAGAAAATAAACATGCAGTGCAGAGAGTAAGAACATGTCTGCTTACGAGTCCTGATTCTCAAAGAAAAAACATTTCTTGCACGTTTACTCTGCCATCAGTTAACAAATATTTTTTAACAGGCATATTAGAGGCGAGCTGTGTCTGAGAGTCATCAAATCACCTTTGGCATCATTTCAGCACAGCTGTAGTACAAACAATCACTGCTGTTGCTATCGTGGTTGGATTTAAAGCTTTTCTTCACAATACTAAAGCACTAGATACACTGATATATACACCGAGGTTTGTAAATCTATCTAAGTATGAGCCTTTAAGCGCAGGCTTTTCTCAACATGCTTTTTTTCTGATTCCCCAGTCAGAAGGGGTTGTTTTATATGTTTCATAAAAATGTGTGGAAATAGCTGTATGAGCTTAAGACAGATTGCAGTAAAAAGATATTTTGAAAAAGCCTTTCCCAAAGACTTTTAATTAGAATTGATGAAAATGTATATTTGATGTCCATTGGGAGACTTTTTTTCCAGTTACCTTTTGTTTATTTTTTTGGCGGAAAAAATCATAGTAGTGCACAGGAAGTCCTCCCTCACATCTGACTATTATATGTTTTTTACCATAAAACGTACCCTTATAATCACAATCGGGTCTCATTTCTCCACCCTTTAAGTCACAGTCAACAATGTTAAACACTGATGTACTAGTTACATCGCCGTCTCCTCGCCCAGTACAAATGGATCTGACAGTTTCCTCATCGCTAAGGATGAACGTATTCTTGTTCTTACACCGGCTGTTGTTTTTGTAGATCTTCAACTCTTTTATTGATGTATTGCAGTTTTCCACAGTCATATCAGGATTTATATGCTGTCTTTTAAACTCTTCATAACGACCTTTTTCAGGTTGGTTCTCCCTTGGTTTTGGTTGAGGTTTCTTTGGTTTTGAAAGTCCGGCACCAAAGAGCAGCACAAGCAGCAAACAGGCAAACAGGATCCTCATTATTTCCTGCAGCAGGAAAAATGGAAACACGTCCCAGAATAAGAATTCACTGATTTTTAACTACATTTAGTACATCATTTTAAACAGTTTTGCTTTTGTGATTTTGAAATATTTTGATATATAGATTATAGTTTTTTTTTTGTCAAATTGTGTTATTTTATTTAGCTATAATAATTCTGCTTATTAAAGCTTTTTTTTTTAAATTAACCAGTGTTTGTCCTAAATGCAAAGACTGCAGGTTATTGGAGAGCAGCTTCTCTCTCTCCTTCAGTCCCAGTATTGTGTGTCTTTGCTGTCACAGCTAAATATTGTCTTCATATATGTTAGAGCTGTCTACAGTCTGAGATTGATAAGTGATGTTTTCAGAAAATACCCAAGTGCTGCAGCAAGTTTATGCAGAACAGAATTTGTTAAATTTGGTTCATGGCTAAGTAACAATTTAATCTTGTTTGATGGTGTCTCTTTCATTGTCTAGGTTTTTTTGTGGGGCAGTACTATCAGGGCTTCTTAGCTGTTGTGCCTGTGAATTACTGATTTCTTTTTTAAGTTTTTAAGTCACCAATAAATGCGGAATAAAGATTTGAGAAAGCGCCCCAGTCCTAGTATGTTGGCAATAGAAATTTATGGAACTTGTAATTCAGACTTTTCCAAATTAGGACACTGACCTTGTTTTTTGCTTTACTGGTGGTTGGTTGGTTGGTTTGTTTGTTAACCTGCAGCAGTTCAGGCAGTCGGTCGTCTGGAGCAGCAGGTGGTGAAGATGTCTGCAGTGAATGAAATGCTCTGAAGCTGCTGAACAATTAAAATGAATTCATTATATAACTGGATGAGGAACATCTGATAGTCTGCTCAGTCTGAATGATAATTAAAGATTATTTGAACCTGTTGCCTATAAAATATTTTTCATATGCAAATAAAAAGTTCTTACCTAATGAGGAGTGAAGAGTCAGGATGAGCAGAGATCACTGCAGCTCAGTTCACGTCTATCACAGTGGAACAAATGAAGCTTGGCTCTGGGTGCTTCTGTTTTTATATGTTTGAGTAGCAACACCTCAAGTAATCATTCACATCAACACCAACGTCACCCGTGCACCAATTCTAAGAAACTTTAACACTTCTCTGTTTGTGAATAGGAAACAAAATGCAAATTTACGACAAATAACCACAGTGCTATGCAGATGGCATTTGTTATTCATAGCTGCTTTTACAGTGACACTTACAGTGAGTAAGTGTGCCAAACAACTGGCAGTATTTTTTAATATAAATAACCCAAGTTTCAGCATTGAAGGTGCCTTTCCACATGTGCAGAGTGTTTTCATGATGTTGTGCATTGAGAGTTTCGGCCTCTCTAACATCTTTTTATACCAGTTCTGTTACTGAGCCGTTCCCAGTTAAGTTGATTTGTTGCAAAACGTTCCTCCAGCTGTTTCTTACTTTTCCAACCTTTTGTTGCACCATCAACACTTTTTCTTAGATGAGGTAATATTTTTCATGAGACGATAACATGTCTCAATTTAAACATTTCATATGTTTTCTGTGTTCAATAGTAAATAAAATGTGGATTTATGAGTTTTGCAGATAATTGCATTTTGTATTTATGCAAATTTTTCACAGCACCAACATTTTTTTGTACTTTAATTCTGTTTGTGTCTTTTATAAATGGCCTACACCGAGCGAGAGGATGTCAGTTTGAACCAGAAGCAGCTGGAAAGGATCGAGACTCTCCTGAACGTCAGTTTATGACTTTGAGCTTTAATTTACAGCTGCCATCATTTTCAGTCCTCCTCACAGAAGCTGGACATGTGAAGTCTGTTTGTACAAAAGTCACAAATTATCTGTTCACGATCAAACTGAGCAACAAGCTGTTTTCTAGGTTCGCTGTGATGTGTAAATCGACTCAGAGGTATTTTTCATATACAGAAACCACAAACAACAGAGGACTTGTGCTGATGTGTGAGTGAGCTGTGAACCTCTCACATACAGAGCTGTCTGTGGCATAAACATAAACTCTGGCAGAGTCGTATTCATGCTGTGAATAAGCCCTCAGTCCAGCTACAGAGTGATGCTGTCAGAGCAATTCTTTGCTCAAAGTTACATTTTCTTTTCTTTTCTACAAAAATATTTGAGATAAAATATTTCCATCCTTGAATAAATTGATCAAATGAAGTCTCTCTGTCACTTATACATTACTATCACTGTGATAGGGGTCAGTTAAAACATGTGAGGTCAGTAACTTGGTGGGCAGCTTCTATACATCACCACAGTGGATTTTAAATCTTACAGTTAAGATGTGACTGAACTGCAGACTTTCTGCTTTAATTCAAGGAGTTTAACAAAAATATTAGATCTGCTCTTTAGGAATCACAGACATTTTTATACATAGTCTGACTGCCTGACTCTAAAACACAGGCTTATAGGTTTGTGAAAGAGACCATCAAGATATTTCCTCACAGTATGTTCAGGAGATTATTTTACAAACAGCCTAAAACTTGAGGATTTTGTACAAACACAAAGGGAGTTACACTGATCACTGAGCTCTGTGACCATTGTTCTCTTTTTCTTAGGCCTCTCTCTTATCGCTTCATCAGTTTGAGTGCAAACGTCTTTCTTTCAAAGTGCTTTTAACACTTTTTTCTTCTCTGCGGAAATAAATGTGTCTTCACACATGTACAGTTCACAGCTGTGTGACATGTGCTCTGGTACGGTGTGAATTCATGTCATAGTTAAAGCTTCAGTTCGGCCACAGTGTGATGCTTTGAAAGCGCTCAAAGTACTGAGAAAGAAACTGTGAACATCCTGCTACACTGTGATGGTGGGTCTTGGATCCAGGATTTTGAGTTTTATGAGTTTGTTATTTGGGATTTGAGATGATTTATGTTCTAGTTCTTTTCTTTGCCTTTATGTGTGATATATTCTTGTGCTTTTGAGTTGTCTGGGCTCCTTGTTTTATGATTGTTCCTTTGTGTGTGTGTGTGTGTGTGTGTGTGTGTGTGTGTGTGTGTGTGTGTGTGTGTGTGTGTGTGTGTGTGTGTGTGTGTGTGTGTCTGTTATTCAGTGTGTTCCCAGCAAAAAGGCTGTTTAAGAGTTTTCGTTCAGTCTCTGGAGTCTGCGTGTTGTGTCCTCGTCCTGCAGCCTCACAGCATCACATGAAATAATGAAATAAAATTTAACAGCAAATTTAGAAGAAATCAGACATGTAACAGTTTTACAATTGAACAAATCTGCTGAAATAATAGTTTTTTATTAGTTCACATTTCCCTACATAATTGTTTATTTATTTTACTGTATTATTGAGACATGTTTCCTGTATTTAGGTGTAATTTTGATCTAATAAACTTTTTTAAGAACTTGTTTCTGTAATTCAGTTTAGTTTTACTTCCACAAAGGGGATCATCACAGTCAGGTCATTTTAACCACTCTTGATGACATACTGAACACTACTACCATTACTACTACTGATAATAATAAACAACCAGTAAAAAATATTCAGAATAAGTACTGAATAAATATCCTGCACCTCCACAGCTGACTGAGGGGCTCGCTGTTTGTTTTTTATCCTCATTGTTAATATAAACCATAACAGCTCATTACTCTGCATTACTTTATCATTACCTTTGTTGTTTCCTCTTCCTGTGATATTGTGCGTTAATGTTAGACGTGGGCTGTTGTCTGGATGTTTCACAAGCTTCTAATCTAATGACAAGCTTTAAACAATGTGTGTCTCCATGATGTATTGGTTTACACATTTGTTTGACAGGTGAACGTTTTAGTAATAAACAAAAAGGTTTACTTGGTTTTCACAGCCTTCACATATTGAGATTCACTTTAAAAGCACATATAGCAGACAAACAAATAAATGTACCATGTCTGAAGACAAATACACAATGGTGCCCTCTGCAGTTTGTACAGAGAAGTCAAAAAGCTTCAGAAATCTGACGAGATGGAGAGAATTCAGGATGGTCTGACCAAAAAAAAAAAAAAAAATTTATATTTTCACGCAGGTCTGAATGTCTGTATTGCTGGCAATAAGTCAGACTCGTTTCCTGTGTGTGTTGGACTCCACCAGGGCTCCCTTTGTCACCGCCCCTTTTCATAATTTTTATGGACAGAATTTCTAGGCCAAGGGGCAGAAAGCTTCTGCCTTGGTGGCTTCAGAATTTCATCTCTGCTTTCTGTGAATGATGTGGGCCTGTTGGCTTCATCAGGTGGTGGCCTCCAGCTCGCAGTGGAACGATTCACAGTTGAGTGTGAAGCGAATGGCATGAGAATCAGAACCTCTAAGTCTGAGGCCATGGTCGGAAAAGGGTGGAGTGCCCACTCCGGCTCAGGGACAAGTTGCTGCCCTAGGTGGAGGAGTTTAAGTATCTCAGGGTCTGTTCATGAGTGACTGGAGAAGGGAGCAGGAGATCAACAGACAGATGGGGATCCATCTGCAGTGATGTGGATGCTGCACCGGTCTGTCGTGGTGAAGAGGGAGCTGAGCGTGAAAGCGGAGCTGTCAATTTACGTCCCTACCCTCACCTGTGGTCATGAGCTTTGTGTAGTGACCAAAAGAATAAGATCGTGAATACAAGCGGCAGAAATGAGCTTCCCCTGAAGGGTGGTTGGCCTCTCCCTTAGACATAGGGTGAGGAGCCCAGACATTCAGGAGGGGCTCAAAGTAGAGCTGCTGCTCCTCCACATCGAAAGGAGCCGGTTGAGGTGTTTCTGACTAGGGTGAGCTGTTTCGGGCATGTCCTACCAGGAGGAGGCCCCGGGGCAAACCCAGGACACGCTGGAGAGATTATATCTCTCGGTTGGCCTGGGAACGCCTTTGTGGTCCCCCCGGATGAGGTGGTGGAGGTGGCTGGGGAGAAGGAGGCCTGGGCTTCTCTGCTTAGGCTGCTGCCCCCGTGACCCAGCCCCAGATAAGCGGAAGAAAATGGATGGATGGAGGTTTGCATACAAACACGAGTCACAAGATGTGTTCAGTGAACAACAATCTGTTTTCTGGTTTCCAGTGTTTTTTAAAATGGGGTAAACAGATTGTGTTTAATGTACAAACAGTGTGTTCACACAGTTTCTGCTGATGTGTTTTTGGTTCATTGAATTTGAATATCTCACATTCAGAGCAGCCTGCATCCTCTCTATTCAGATGAGAATGTCCTCAATGAAACTATCTCATAGGCTGCAGGCACATTTTCACAACCAATACCTACGTATTAAAATTAAGGCAGCGTGAATAAAGGTTTCAGGTTTCTTTGGGACATTTTGAGGAAAGACAGAAATATGGATTTTCTCAGACCTCTGTTTTTGTAACTCTGGGTTAAATTCACTATGATTCTGTTATTTAAAAACAAATAATTATCAACATTTTCTTTTGCTCTCTAGAAAACAGCAAACATACATTTGTTGCCAACTGTCCTCATTAGAAGTGCACTGGAAGAAGAGGCGGTGTGTTCCCACAGTGACTTGTGTCTTATGTGTCTTCTTAATGAGTTTAACCCAGAAGAGGAAGCTGCTTAGTTTTCTGCACTGTCCTGCACCATGACAGAGGTGTGGCTGATTGTGAGATTAGGTTAACACAAACCTTTGCTCTTATAGAGGTGCTCACACTCACTGATCATCACTTAATCAGGTGCATTTAATGAGCTAGCTGCTTCTTACCCTCCTAATGGCTGTACTTTGGTTTCAGACAACGCTTCTGCATTTTATCTTAGTTCATGTGTTATTGTTCATCTCAGGTTGTATTTATCTAACTTTAAGAACAGATCATTTAAATTTTTATCTCCACATATGTGAAACCTTAGATTTGAAAGAGGGTCTACTTTTTCCTTTTTTGTTTAAGGTGTTTTTTTTCTTTTTTTAAATTTGTTTGTTTGTTTGTTTGTTTTTAAGGTAGAGTGAAACGTCCAGGTTAGTTATCAGGTAACTTCAGAAAATAAAAGACTGCATGTGTAACAGGATCTGTAACAGTGGGCGTGAAAACAGATGACAGTTCTGTAAAACAGGAGGAAACGTGCTGCTGTTTGCTGGCCAGTTTTGCCAGAATTTATTACACAAGCACAAGCAAAGATCCACAAATTCATCCACTATTGTTCACCATCAATCAAACAGTATCAACACAAAAGAATAAAAAGAAAATACATCCTTTTCCATAAACAAATACAGAAAGAAACCCACATTATCATGTTAATGGATCAATTTAATGGAAGAAGCCTACATCCACATATACTGTACTCACTAACGTTTGTGTTAACGGTACTTTCTGGTTTTCTTCTCTCGGTAAGTTTGATGCTAACGAACGACCTCAGACTGACTTGATACATTTTACAAACATAAAACACATAAACACTCAAAACATAGAAGAAATTAGCCAAATGCACAGCAGCTATAAGCATAACTGAACTGGAGGGTTACATTGTGTGGGAGTGTGTTAAAGGACAACAGTGTTCATTTATGCATTTTTTTTTCTTCTCTTTTTTTTTTTTGGTTCTGGACGCATCACTGACCTGTGATGACCAGGAGAACAAATGAGCAGAGGAAACATTCGCCTGCTCAGTCCAGACTGACAAAGTTACCAGCAGCAACATGTTTTTCTGCCATTTGTAAGCAAGTGAGACAAGAAAGTCTAAAGGATGCTGCCATAACTCTTGTGATTGTGGTATTTTTCCACATTCACTGGAAACCAGTTCCTTATTTTTTTATTACTTTAAGCAAATTTAAAGTCTTTAAAAGCATCTCCACAGCAACATCATGAAGTGATGTTTAAAGATCACAGCATGTACACAACAGCTCAACAACATTCAAAGTGTACAGGCTGAAGAAAATTATCGATTTTATTACATGCAATTGTAATTTGCCTTTTCATCCTCTTGTTTTGGTAACTACAAGGATTATCATTTGTTCCACCGCTCAGTTCACAATGCAGAATGTCCATACTTGTGGGACTTCTATACAGATTGTCAAGGTGAACATAATTATCTGGATTACAGATTGTTCTAACTTGCTGATAGTTACCAATGATGAAGGTATTCTTTGACTTACAGTTGTTATCATAATCTCTGATGTCCCTTTCTTTAATCAGATCATCACACCCTCCTTGTGGGACGCTGCTGATGATATGCTGATTTTTGAATTTCTCTACACGGCTGTTAGTCATGCAGAGCACAGCTCCAGAGAGCGCCACCAACAGGAAAATGGAAGCTTTCATTGTATTTCTGTGGCAAAGAAATTAAAAAAACAGAATGAACATATGTTTTTTTATTAATTATTTTTGTTTCAGAAACATTTTATCCTTTAAACCATGTCTACACAATTACTATACACATTTAATGCTGCAAATCGCATGATAGCAAACAACAACTAGCAGAGATGTCTCACCTTTTGCCTGATTTTCACTTAGCTACAGAGTGGTTTGTTGGCTTGAGCACCCACGATGTTTGTAGGAGTCGACTGTTTGAGGCAGCAGTCGGTGAAGATCCTCACTGAAGGAAATTCTCTGAAACATCAGATTTGTTGCAATGAGTTCATGCAGTGGCCAGGTGAATGAACCTCATCTGACTGAATATTTATCTAAAGAGAAATCAATGACAGCTGGCACTGTGTGAGCTGTGCAAGGAAACAAGTTCTTACCCAATGAGGAGTGAAGACGAGAAATGAGCAGAGATCACGTCTACTGCAGCTCAGGTTACAGTTCACTTCTGTCACAGTGGAACAAATAACACTGAGCTCTCTGTGCTTCAGTTTTTATACGTTTCAGTAGCACCACCTCAACACCAACGTCACCAGTGCACAAATTCTAAGAAACTTTAACACTTCTCTGTTTGTCAATAGGAAATAAAATGCAAATAACCACAGCACCATGCAGATGGTATTTCTTATTCATAGCTGCCTTTACAGTGAGTAAGTGCGCCAAACAACTGACAATATTTTTTAATATAAATAAACCAAGTTTCAGCATTGATGGTGCCTTTGCACATGTGCAAGCAGCCATTGGCCTTGTTCCTCGCACACACAGATTTCTCTGGATTCTCAGAGTGTTTTCATGATGTTGTGCATTGAGAGTTTCGGCCTCTCTAACATCTTTTTATACCAGTTCTGTTACTGAGCCGTTCCCAGTTAAGTTGATTTGTTGCAAAACCTTCCTCCAGCTGTTTCTTACTTTTCCAACCTTTTGTTGCACCATCAACACTTTTTCTTAGATGAGGTAATATTTTTCATGAGACGATAACATGTCTCAATTTAAACATTTCATATGTTTTCTGTGTTCAATAGTAAATAAAATGTGGATTTATGAGTTTTGCAGATAATTGCATTTTGTATTTATGCAAATTTTTCACAGCACCAACATTTTTTTGTACTTTAATTCTGTTTGTGTCTTTTATAAATGGCCTACACCGAGCGAGAGGATGTCAGTTTGAACCAGAAGCAGCTGGAAAGGATCGAGACTCTCCTGAACGTCATTTTATGACTTTGAGCTTTAATTTACAGCTGCCATCATTTTCAGTCCTCCTCACAGAAGCTGGACATGTGAAGTCTGTTTGTACAAAAGTCACAAGTTATCTGTTCACGATCAAACTGAGCAACAAGCTGTTTTCTAGGTTCGCTGTGATGTGTAAATCGACTCAGAGGTATTTTTCATATACAGAAACCACAAACAACAGAGGACTTGTGCTGATGTGTGAGTGAGCTGTGAACCTCTCACATACAGAGCTGTCTGTGGCATAAACATAAACTCTGGCAGAGTCGTATTCATGCTGTGAATAAGCCCTCAGTCCAGCTACAGAGTGATGCTGTCAGAGCAATTCTTTGCTCAAAGTTACATTTTCTTTTCTTTTCTACAAAAATATTTGAGATAAAATATTTCCATCCTTGAATAAATTGATCAAATGAAGTCTCTCTGTCACTTATACATTACTATCACTGTGATAGGGGTCAGTTAAAACATGTTAGGTCAGTAACTTGGTGGGCAGCTTCTATACATCACCACAGTGGATTTTAAATCTTACAGTTAAGATGTGACTGAACTGCAGACTTTCTGCTTTAATTCAAGGAGTTTAACAAAAATATTAGATCTGCTCTTTAGGAATCACAGACATTTTTATACATAGTCTGACTGCCTGACTCTAAAACACAGGCTTATAGGTTTGTGAAAGAGACCATCAAGATATTTCCTCACAGTATGTTCAGGAGATTATTTTACAAACAGCCTAAAACTTGAGGATTTTGTACAAACACAAAGGGAGTTACACTGATCACTGAGCTCTGTGACCATTGTTCTCTTTTTCTTAGGCCTCTCTCTTATCGCTTCATCAGTTTGAGTACAAACGTCTTTCTTTCAAAGTGCTTTTAACACTTTTTTCTTCTCTGCGGAAATAAATGTGTCTTCACACATGTACAGTTCACAGCTGTGTGACATGTGCTCTGGTATGGTGTGAATTCATGTCATAGTTAAAGCTTCAGTTCGGCCACAGTGTGATGCTTTGAAAGCGCTCAAAGTACTGAGAAAGAAACTGTGAACATCCTGCTACACTGTGATGGTGCCTGGGTCTTGGATCCAGGATTTTGAGTTTTATGAGTTTGTTATTTTGGATTTGAGATGATTTATGTTCTAGTTCTTTTCTTTGCCTTTATGTGTGATATATTCTTGTGCTTTTGAGTTGTCTGGGCTCCTTGTTTTATGATTGTTCCTTTGTGTGTGTGTGTGTGTGTGTGTGTGTGTGTGTGTGTGTGTGTGTGTGTGTGTGTGTGTGTGTGTGTGTGTGTGTGTGTGTGTGTGTGTGTGTCTGTTATTCAGTGTGTTCCCAGCAAAAAGGCTGTTTAAGAGTTTTCGTTCAGTCTCTGGAGTCTGCGTGTTGTGTCCTCGTCCTGCAGCCTCACAGCATCACATGAAATAATGAAATCAAATTTAACAGCAAATTTAGAAGAAATCAGACATGTAACAGTTTTACAATTGAACAAATCTGCTGAAATAATAGTTTTTTATTAGTTCACATTTCCCTACATAATTGTTTATTTATTTTACTGTGTTATTGAGACATGTTTCCTGTATTTAGGTGTAATTTTGATCTAATAAACTTTTTTAAGAACTTGTTTCTGTAATTCAGTTTAGTTTTACTTCCACAAAGGGGATCATCACAGTCAGGTCATTTTAACCACTCTTGATGACATACTGAACACTACTACCATTACTACTACTGATAATAATAAACAACCAGTAAAAAATATTCAGAATAAGTACTGAATAAATATCCTGCACCTCCACAGCTGACTGAGGGGCTCGCTGTTTGTTTTTATCCTCATTGTTAATATAAACCATAACAGCTCATTACTCTGCATTACTTTATCATTACCTTTGTTGTTTCCTCTTCCTGTGATATTGTGCGTTAATGTTAGACGTGGGCTGTTGTCTGGATGTTTCACAAGCTTCTAATCTAATGACAAGCTTTAAACAATGTGTGTCTCCATGATGTATTGGTTTACACATTTGTTTGACAGGTGAACGTTTTAGTAATAAACAAAAAGGTTTACTTGGTTTTCACAGCCTTCACATATTGAGATTCACTTTAAAAGCACATATAGCAGACAAACAAATAAATGTACCATGTCTGAAGACAAATACACAATGGTGCCCTCTGCAGTTTGTACAGAGAAGTCAAAAAGCTTCAGAAATCTGAATTCAGAGAATTCAGGATGGTCTGACCAAAAAAAAAAAAAAAAAATTTATATTTTCACGCAGCTCTGAATGTCTGTATTGCTGGCAATAAGTCAGACTCGTTTCCTGTGTGTGTTGGACTCCACCAGGGCTCCCTTTGTCACCGCCCCTTTTCATAATTTTTATGGACAGAATTTCTAGGCCAAGTGGCAGAAAGCTTCTGCCTTGGTGGCTTCAGAATTTCATCTCTGCTTTCTGTGAATGATGTGGGCCTGTTGGCTTCATCAGGTGGTGGCCTCCAGCTCGCAGTGGAACGATTCACAGTTGAGTGTGAAGCGAATGGCATGAGAATCAGAACCTCTAAGTCTGAGGCCATGGTCGGAAAAGGGTGGAGTGCCCACTCCGGCTCAGGGACAAGTTGCTGCCCTAGGTGGAGGAGTTTAAGTATCTCAGGGTCTGTTCATGAGTGACTGGAGAAGGGAGCAGGAGATCAACAGACAGATGGGGATCCATCTGCAGTGATGTGGATGCTGCACCGGTCTGTCGTGGTGAAGAGGGAGCTGAGCGTGAAAGCGGAGCTGTCAATTTACGTCCCTACCCTCACCTGTGGTCATGAGCTTTGTGTAGTGACCAAAAGAATAAGATCGTGAATACAAGCGGCAGAAATGAGCTTCCCCTGAAGGGTGGTTGGCCTCTCCCTTAGACATAGGGTGAGGAGCCCAGACATTCAGGAGGGGCTCAAAGTAGAGCTGCTGCTCCTCCACATCGAAAGGAGCCGGTTGAGGTGTTTCTGACTAGGGTGAGCTGTTTCGGGCATGTCCTACCAGGAGGAGGCCCCGGGGCAAACCCAGGACACGCTGGAGAGATTATATCTCTCGGTTGGCCTGGGAACGCCTTTGTGGTCCCCCCGGATGAGGTGGTGGAGGTGGCTGGGGAGAAGGAGGCCTGGGCTTCTCTGCTTAGGCTGCTGCCCCCGTGACCCAGCCCCAGATAAGCGGAAGAAAATGGATGGATGGAGGTTTGCATACAAACACGAGTCACAAGATGTGTTCAGTGAACAACAATCTGTTTTCTGGTTTCCAGTGTTTTTTAAAATGGGGGTAAACAGATTGTGTTTAATGTACAAACAGTGTGTTCACACAGTTTCTGCTGATGTGTTTTTGGTTCATTGAATTTGAATATCTCACATTCAGAGCAGCCTGCATCCTCTCTATTCAGATGAGAATGTCCTCAATGAAACTATCTCATAGGCTGCAGGCACATTTTCACAACCAATACCTACGTATTAAAATTAAGGCAGCGTGAATAAAGGTTTCAGGTTTCTTTGGGACATTTTGAGGAAAGACAGAAATATGGATTTTCTCAGACCTCTGTTTTTGTAACTCTGGGTTAAATTCACTATGATTCTGTTATTTAAAAACAAATAATTATCAACATTTTCTTTTGCTCTCTAGAAAACAGCAAACATACATTTGTTGCCAACTGTCCTCATTAGAAGTGCACTGGAAGAAGAGGCGGTGTGTTCCCACAGTGACTTGTGTCTTATGTGTCTTCTTAATGAGTTTAACCCAGAAGAGGAAGCTGCTTAGTTTTCTGCACTGTCCTGCACCATGACAGAGGTGTGGCTGATTGTGAGATTAGGTTAACACAAACCTTTGCTCTTATAGAGGTGCTCACACTCACTGATCATCACTTAATCAGGTGCATTTAATGAGCTAGCTGCTTCTTACCCTCCTAATGGCTGTACTTTGGTTTCAGACAACGCTTCTGCATTTTATCTTAGTTCATGTGTTATTGTTCATCTCAGGTTGTATTTATCTAACTTTAAGAACAGATCATTTAAATTTTTATCTCCACATATGTGAAACCTTAGATTTGAAAGAGGGTCTACTTTTTCCTTTTTGTTTAAGGTGTTTTTTTTTCTTTTTTTAAATTTGTTTGTTTGTTTGTTTGTTTTAAGGTAGAGTGAAACGTCCAGGTTAGTTATCAGGTAACTTCAGAAAATAAAAGACTGCATGTGTAACAGGATCTGTAACAGTGGGCGTGAAAACAGATGACAGTTCTGTAAAACAGGAGGAAACGTGCTGCTGTTTGCTGGCCAGTTTTGCCAGAATTTATTACACAAGCACAAGCAAAGATCCACAAATTCATCCACTATTGTTCACCATCAATCAAACAGTATCAACACAAAAGAATCAAAAGAAAATACATCCTTTTCCATAAACAAATACAGAAAGAAACCCACATTATCATGTTAATGGATCAATTTAATGGAAGAAGCCTACATCCACATATACTGTACTCACTAACGTTTGTGTTAACGGTACTTTCTGGTTTTCTTCTCTCGGTAAGTTTGATGCTAACGAACGACCTCAGACTGACTTGATACATTTTACAAACATAAAACACATAAACACTCAAAACATAGAAGAAATTAGCCAAATGCACAGCAGCTATAAGCATAACTGAACTGGAGGGTTACATTGTGTGGGAGTGTGTTAAAGGACAACAGTGTTCATTTATGCATTTTTTTTTTCTTCTCTTTTTTTTTTTTGGTTCTGGACGCATCACTGACCTGTGATGACCAGGAGAACAAATGAGCAGAGGAAACATTCGCCTGCTCAGTCCAGACTGACAAAGTTACCAGCAGCAACATGTTTTTCTGCCATTTGTAAGCAAGTGAGACAAGAAAGTCTAAAGGATGCTGCCATAACTCTTGTGATTGTGGTATTTTTCCACATTCACTGGAAACCAGTTCCTTATTTTTTATTACTTTAAGCAAATTTAAAGTCTTTAAAAGCATCTCCACAGCAACATCATGAAGTGATGTTTAAAGATCACAGCATGTACACAACAGCTCAACAACATTCAAAGTGTACAGGCTGAAGAAAATTATCGATTTTATTACATGCAATTGTAATTTGCCTTTTCATCCTCTTGTTTTGGTAACTACAAGGATTATCATTTGTTCCACCGCTCAGTTCACAATGCAGAATGTCCATACTTGTGGGACTTCTATACAGATTGTCAAGGTGAACATAATTATCTGGATTACAGATTGTTCTAACTTGCTGATAGTTACCAATGATGAAGGTATTCTTTGACTTACAGTTGTTATCATAATCTCTGATGTCCCTTTCTTTAATCAGATCATCACACCCTCCTTGTGGGACGCTGCTGATGATATGCTGATTTTTGAATTTCTCTACACGGCTGTTAGTCATGCAGAGCACAGCTCCAGAGAGCGCCACCAACAGGAAAATGGAAGCTTTCATTGTATTTCTGTGGCAAAGAAATTAAAAAAACAGAATGAACATATGTTTTTTTATTAATTATTTTTGTTTCAGAAACATTTTATCCTTTAAACCATGTCTACACAATTACTATACACATTTAATGCTGCAAATCGCATGATAGCAAACAACAACTAGCAGAGATGTCTCACCTTTTGCCTGATTTTCACTTAGCTACAGAGTGGTTTGTTGGCTTGAGCACCCACGATGTTTGTAGGAGTCGACTGTTTGAGGCAGCAGTCGGTGAAGATCCTCACTGAAGGAAATTCTCTGAAACATCAGATTTGTTGCAATGAGTTCATGCAGTGGCCAGGTGAATGAACCTCATCTGACTGAATATTTATCTAAAGAGAACTCAATGAAAGGTGGCACTGTGTGAGCTGTGCAAGGAAACAAGTTCTTACCCAATGAGGAGTGAAGACGAGAAATGAGCAGAGATCACGTCTACTGCAGCTCAGGTTACAGTTCACTTCTGTCACAGTGGAACAAATAACACTGAGCTCTCTGTGCTTCAGTTTTTATACGTTTCAGTAGCACCACCTCAACACCAACGTCACCAGTGCACAAATTCTAAGAAACTTTAACACTTCTCTGTTTGTCAATAGGAAATAAAATGCAAATAACCACAGCACCATGCAGATGGTATTTCTTATTCATAGCTGCCTTTACAGTGAGTAAGTGCGCCAAACAACTGACAATATTTTTAATATAAATAAACCAAGTTTCAGCATTGATGGTGCCTTTGCACATGTGCAAGCAGCCATTGGCCTTGTTCCTCGCACACACAGATTTCTCTGGATTCTCAGAGTGTTTTCATGATGTTGTGCATTGAGAGTTTCGGCCTCTCTAACATCTTTTTATACCAGTTCTGTTACTGAGCTGTTCCCAGTTAAGCTAATTTGTTGCAAAACGTTCCTCCGGCTGTCTTACTTTTCCAACCTTTTGTTGCACCATCAACACTTTTTTTAGATGAGGTAATATTTTTCATGAAATAATAACATTTCAATTTAAACATCTCATATGCTTTCTATGGTCTATAGTAAATAAAATGTGGATTAATGAGATGTGCAGATAATTGCATTCTGAATTTTTTCCTGCTCTCAGAGGAGACAGTCGTGACAGTCAGTTGATCATACTAGATAATAATATTTTCATAATATTTTTATTTTAGAGAGTTTGATTTTCTGTTACATGGCACTGAACAGGAGTGGTCCTCCAATCTCATTGTACCTCCTGTATAATGACAATAAAGGCATTCTATTCTATTCTATTCTATTCTATTTTTCTCTTCTCCCCAACCTTCCCTATCTACTCCCTGCTTTTGGTGCTTCACTAGAGCGTCTCTTCACACATCCCCAAACTGGAAATTAAATTATGGATCTGGTCAGCTGGTCTCTCAACACTATTGATGATCAAATTCTCATCACGAGGAGATTGGGAGAAGGGGAACCTTCTTTCCTCTGGTCCGACTACATACCCGGCTGGCTACGTTATGGATTCCCATGGGGATGGAAGATAACGTTCCTGGCTGCAATGTGTGGATGTGGCATATATATTGAGACCAGGATTTTTCCCGAATTGGACTTGGGGATACCTGGTTTCTGGGCAGCTGTTTGGGCCCTAGCAAGGCTGCCTATGAGGGCTGCAGAAACAGTACAAACTTAATTAGACTCAGTAGAGCTGAATCGAAATGGATTAGATCTGGAGGAGTCTTTGAGTTACTGTTTCTGCGTGGCAGAGTAGAACCAAATATTCAGATGATTGGATTTTTCACCTGAGAGGTAACCAGAAAACTGTAAGGTCTGTCAGCAATCAGTTATGACAGCCTGGACCAAAACAACTGTAGTATTTGGAATTTGGCTCCCAGACAGTCTTGGATGTCTGTGTATCTAAATCATCTCCTGGAAATGTTACGTAAACAGATGCTCTACTCCCCCGCCCCGTGTTGTGACCTGTATAAACTGGTATCCTGGCGACCAAGGCTGACTATTCCATCTTATCATGAACTTTATCATGAACTGCTTGTTGAGGAAGCTGGCTTGTCATCACAGTATCCTGGCTTACTCGTCTCTGCTGGCAGCCCCTCCCCTCCCCACCCCAGTGCTCTCCAGGTTTTTAAATGTGCTATTTGCTTTGCTGAGGTGTTTTTTTGGAACCTCGTAAGGTGTTCATAATGAACACAGTACGAGATGATTTTTTTGAACCTACCTATCCTACTGTATCTCTTTCTGTTTTATAACGGCTGCATGACCTCAGACACCTGTCTCCTCTGTTTGTTTTGTTTGTATTTCTTGGATGAGTGTTCTGGAACGCAGTTTCATTGGATGTCTTGACCTATAATGACAATAAATTCTTACAGTTTTCACAACACCAACATTTTCAGAGTTTTTGTTTCTACTTTAATTCTGTTTGTGTCTTTTATAAATGGCCTACACCGAGCGAGAGGATGTCAGTTTGAACCAGAAGCAGCTGGAAAGGATCGAGACTCTCCCGAACGTCAGTTTATGACTTTGAGCTTTAATTTACAGCTGCCATTATTTTCAGTCGCCCTCACAGAAGCTGGACATGTGAAATCTGTTTGTACAAAAGTCACAAGTTATCTGTTCACGATCAAACTGAACAACAAGCTGTTTTCTAGTTTCACTGAGATGTGTAAATCAAGTCAGAGGTATTTTTAATATACAGAAACTGCAAGTTTTGAAAACAAAGAATTTGTAACATTTTCTTTTTCCTTTGTAGCACTGCGTGTACTGATAACTATAAGTGGATGTAACACGATTTTTGTGTTATTTTCTAACTCTTTTTTATTGCAAAACAATAAAAAAATATTATTGCTGTCAAACTTTGCTTTTGTGTGTTTTAGAATGATTTTTGACCCAAAATAGCTATTATGTTATTAACTAGTTATAGTTATTTTTTCTTTTAAATGAACATTTTTACCATTTTTATAGACAATTTTTGAAGAGAAAACAGCTTGAAAAAAGTTAACACCTAAATGAAAACCAACGGTAACTGGCATATAAAAAAAAGGACAAATTTGTAACATCCTTGTCCGAACCACAAAAGCAACGTTTTGGGATCAGAAATATATTTTTAGTTTGTTTACATGTACACAACTAGAAAAGCATAGTTTAAACCCAAAGACGAGACACTGTATGTGTACTGAGGCAGCAGTGGTTACGCAACAGAATCCACATAACCATCAGCTAATTGCATGTAAACTTTCTGTAATAAATGACTCTATATGTACATTGTGAATCTAACTTGTTTTATTAAATGCCACAATTTTAAAGAAAATCTTTGCTGTCATTCTAAACTAATACTGTAATGCCAGTTTGCTAATGTCTAAGCTGTGTGGAAAACAGATGCATTTGTTACCAACTATCCTCATTAGAACAACACTGAAGGAAGGGGCAGTGTGTTGCCATAGTGTCTTGTGTCTGTGTGTCTTCTGCATGGGTTTAAGCCTTGTTTTAGAAGAAGAAGCTGGTTAAGAGGAAGCTGGTTAGTTTTCTGCACTGTCCTGCACCATGACAGAGCTGTGGCTGCAGCCATCTGACTGGCTCAGGCCACTCCAGCTGGATAGTTCCTGCATTTCAGTCACTCCATTAAAGAAAATCAATGCTGTGTGCAAAAGTACCCTCGCCTTCTGATAACCTCTTCTTCCCAAATTATGTTTAATTGCTGTTCACAAAGACACACAGACAGACACACACTTCTCTAATATCACCAAATACCTTAGATGCATTTTGTACTTTGCCTCATTCACATTGGTCACAATATACTTCATAACAATTACATATAGTGTGACTGAAATTCATATCAAGAGGTTTATCATGATGAAGACAGTCTGACAAGTTGAATCAACAAAACTCAAAATTTTTGCTCCCAGCAACCTCCACAATGTCTGGAGG
>NW_022060204.1:0-35120 GCF_007364275.1 Archocentrus centrarchus
TCTTCTGTAACAAAGACAAAGACTTTTGATAGAACAAAGAGGCTGTATTGTACATATATATGTATCCATGCCACACACTCTCTAAAGCTTTTTTTTTCTCTTCCCAGCCCTTTCAGGCTAATCCACTATACACCTGCAGAGTGACCCCCCTTCACCAGAAGATCAATGGCAGTGTCCTTGAAACCGAAACCACAAGGTCAGCTTTTCCTATATCTGCATATGCGGTCTCTTCAGTCAAATATATATGTGCATACAGCAGGCATGACTACTGTATGTTTACCACATATACACTAAGTAACAGTGTGGGTGGGTTATAACCATCATTATACTTCTGTGCAAAAGTCTTGAGCCACTTTCCAAGGAGCCAGACTTACTTGTCATTTTTAAAGTCAGTCCTTGTACTTGACCATTTTCAGTTGAATGTATTTTTCAAGCCACTTAACACTGACCTGTGAATCATTCAAGCTTTAAAAAGGGACCTAACTCAAGGGATGCACCAGCGTTGTGTCGACACCTAACAACTTAGCAAAGAACCAATTTTAAATCTGGGAGAAAAGTCTGAGTGATTCCACATTATACAAGAACTGGACTGAAAATCAGTGGCAGCAGGTCTTCAGGAGTGATATATCCAAACTTGGAAATTTTGGTTTCAAATTGCTGTCAATATCAGGAGAATGTCAGATTAGGAGAGAGGTACAGCAGAGAGTGCCATCTGCAACACACAGTAGAGGCGTTGTGGTTTGGGGCTGCATTTCAGTCAGTGGTATCGGAGATGTTGTCAAAATTTAAAAAGTACCGTCAGATTTTGATCCACTTTGCAATACCACCTGGAAAGTCTCTGGAAAGACAGTGACAACAGACCTGGATACAAAAACAAACTATTCCTGAAGACTGCTTAAAGAAAGCTGCCTAGGAGAGTTCAGGCTGTGTTGAACAATAAAAGTAATCACACCAAATATTTAATTTCAAGCTCATTAGAATTATACAAACTGGTTTTGCCTTATATGCTGTATTTCCATGCATGATTACGCATGTTTCTACACATGGTTGCACCAATTTCCCATTTTCCTAGCAAAATAGAAAGACATGATGGGTTGCTCAAGACTTTTGCACAGTACTGCACCATACATGTATATGTTAAATCGTGCCGTCTGTCATCATGAATGCTGAAAGACTGCAGAAAGCACAGAAAACGACAGCACTGAGTGACTGGAATTAATTTACTGTCAAAATGGGAAGAAGATTATTAATATGTGCCGATGAAGTAGAAAACATCACTAAACATAGTTAGAAAAATATTCTGTGTCTAGAAGGCATGCTGGAAAAGGTTACAGAATATTACTGTACTGCTTAACTTAAAAAGTGGTGTCTTAATATGAGCATTTCTCAGTGCTCACTCACTGTTCCAACATTCAACAAACTAAAACAAAGATTTGACTGGGTGCTTTTTTTTTTTCTGCTGCTGCACATATTTTTCTTCCACGTACTGGAAAAGCTCTAAACATCTACCTTTAGAATCTAAGTGAAATGCATAAATGGCACACTGTGAATTACAGATATTCATGGGCAAAAACATGAAACAATAACTCTTATCTTAACTCTGAACATCAAAGAACACTGCTTTCTATCCGGGTGAAGCACCCTGAGATGAATCTCATGCCTGAATAATAATAAGCACATTTTTCTAAATATACAGGCCTGTTTATCCCCATGGCTGCGGAAAATACATATTTATATGCACATTTCTGCACACTCATTTTCAGTGTATGATGAATTTCTATGTAATCCATATTTTGTCTTTATTATTGTTTAGGCCATAAAGAGTCCTATTCAAGCCTGAAAAAAAAAAAAAAATCTCAATATGAGCCACTGTGTGAGCATTATCAAACAGGTGGATTCAAATAAAGCTGTGATTGGTGTGTGAAATGAAATGTATGTTAGCTCACTGAGTAGCTTTACTGTCTCAGGGAGCACGGCATAGTATATCCAAGATTGTGCCACAGGGGAATCGTTTTAAGGGGCATGCGATTGTGGTTGCATATAAATGGACTATCACACTGTAGCTGTCTTATGCTCCTTTTTCATCAGGGAGCAGCTGCAGGTTACAAATGTCTGGACACAAGTTGCTTTACCGTCTTGGCCATTTTGTAACATCATGCTGAAAACAAAAGTACCGCATGCCTAGTTATTAAACTGATATACGTTTGATTAACAAATTCAGTCTCACTTTATTCCATATGAATATTCATAAACCTTCTCTTGCAAACAAGAGCACGTTCACCTTCCTGAAGTCAGTGGCTGACCTATTTAAGACTCCTAATGATGATGAAGCTGCCAATCTAATGACCATTTCCTTATTGCATTAAAAAGTATTTCCCCTCACTGTCGTGCAATGGCGTCGACTAAATGCATAAGCCAGCATCAGCTGTCTGACACACTCAGAGATATCCGCCCACACAGACCAGCAGCATGTAGTAGAGGGCCACTCGGAGTGACTCACTCAGGATAATTTGAAATGTAATGAACATTAGCCATTCTCACATCTTCCAGAATATCCTGCTCCGCAGACCTCTTGTTTTGTGCAAAAGATGCTGGATGTTCGGCTACAGAGCAAAGAGAAGGACCAGAAAACGATGGAGATATCACTCCATGTGTTACTCTGGCAAACTGAAGAAGACAAGACATGGTGACATGTCCTTTGTACAATGTAATATCATAAATGCTTTGTAAATAAACAAAAGATTCACTTTCAGTCAGTTTGTGATTCGTGGATTGTATCTGATCTGCCCAGGAGGAGCACTGTCACTGTCAATCTGTTGCTGGAATTTCAGCTTACTCGCCATATTGACAGCTGATCTGAAACCATCTCATCCAGAACTCTTCAACAGAACTGAACATCACAGACACGGACAGTCAGACAACATGCAACTGATAAATCCCAGATTGTCAGAACAAGTGGAGCAGACAGGAGGAGCAGGAACCAGATTAGCCCATTTTGATCTGTTTAGCCGCTACTCAGGGGAATGTGTGTCCTCATTAGAAGATGACACATACTGAAATAATAACGAATTGTTGACAAAAAGTGCTACTTGCAACCCTTTATACACTGACACTGAGAAACTGGGGGGAGAAGGGCAGAGAGAGACCCAGTCATAGGGTGGGAGGGAGGGGTACATCCTGGACAGGTCACCAGTGTGATACAGGGCTGATATTTATGATCTAATTAATAAAATCTAATTAAGAATAATAAAAAGTTCAAGTTATTAAAAGTTCATTAATAGCAGCTCCCAGTCTGCTCTCTACTATATTATGGTTATCTATTATTTAGTCCTCTGACCCAAGTTACTCAGGAATGATTCATTACTGATCACTTCATTCCAGAGTAGCATCTAACTTTTTATGTACAGGACTGTAAAGTGATAATATGGCTCACTGGGAATTGACTGGAGGACACAAGTAACTTTATCTTTATGCATTCAGTAGAGAAATCAGTATAAGATCTAATGCTAAGCTGGTTAGAGGTCACAAAAAATACATAAAACATAAACACAGCTGTACATTACACACATGCACTCACTGGCCACTTTGTTAGGTACACCCATTTAACTGCTTGTTAAAGGAAATATCTAATCACAGTCAGTGTCATGTATCGCTGTGTGCCAGGCAGGTTATGGACCCAAATGAAGACACCAAGCACAGAATACAAAATAATGCAGAAACACAGAACACACAGCATGAGGGAGGACATGACAAACACATGAGGAAAACTGAGGGCTTAAACACACACATGAGCTAACTGGGAAGAGAGGACACAGCTGGGAAAACAAGACACAGGTAAACAGAATCTAATTAACGAGACAAGGGAAGCAAAACTGAACACGACACACACAAGACACAAGGCTAGCAAATTAAAACAGGAAGTAACTAAACACAGGAACAGGAAATAACCTCAGGGCATTAACTATAATTATAAATTACTAAAGGAAGCAGAACCAAGACTGAGAATAAAATCACGAAGATAAATAGGCTAAAATGCAAAATTCAAAATGGCCAGAACTAAGAACGCACTAAGCAGAGAAATACGAAGGTGAAGAATCTAAACCAAAAGATATTTAACAATAACAGAACTTCAAAGACCACAAGGTTTTATCCAACCATCATCAAACACTACAAAATCTTAAGACAATCTATTATTCAATATCTACTACCTGCTGTACAATATTGTGTATAACTACAGTGTAACATAGTGTAATATAGTGATCATGGTGTTGCTATTTATTTATTTATCTGGTGTTTTTATTTGCTTTCACTGTGAACCTGATGCTATGTAATTTTGATCTGCACTGTGTCTTGATGTGGTGTCTGAATGACAATGAAGTGAATCTGAATCTGAAAAACACAAAACACTGAGCCAAAGACCCAGGACCAAAGCGATCACATGACAGCAATTCAATTTATCTCAGTATTTCAGAAAGAAGCATTTCAGAAATTGCTGATCTTCTGGGATTATCCCACACAACCATCTTTAGGATTTACAGAGAATTGTCCAAAAAAAAGGAGAAAATATCCAGTGAGCAGCAGTTCTCTGGGGGAAAATGCCTTGTTGATGTCAGAGGTCAGAGGTGAATGGCCAGCCCTCTTCAAGCTGATAGGAAGACAAAATGAATCAAATAACCACTCACTAACAACCAATTCACACGGGCTCAACAAAACTGAAGAACAGAAGACTGGAAAAACGTTGCCTGGTCTGATGAGTCTTGATTTCTGTTGCAACATTCAGGTCAGAATTGGTTGTAAACATTAAAGCATGGATACATTCTACCTTGTTTCGATGGTTTAGGCTAGTGGTGATGATATAATGGCATGGGGGGAATTTTCTTGGCTCGCTTTGGGCCCGCTTTGGGTACCAACTGAGCATCATGTGAACACCACAGTCTACCTGAACATTGTTGCTGATAATGTAAATCCCTTTATTCGCGGTCTCAGAAAAATATGTTTTTTCTATGTGCATCCTTAACGGTTTTGCCAAAACATGATATCTTATGTGCAAAAGAGGGTGAGTAGATGTCACCGCGTATTTGTTACTAAGCAGAATAAAACAGCCATGTCATGATTAGGGGAACACCAGGGCGAGCGGGCAGGTGTTTCCTCTTTCGGGGCGCACTCACCACTGATTGGAAGAAGCTCGTGCCAAGAGGCTGGGACCAACCTGTGCACCAACGAGAGAAGGCCAGGTCTAAACCACAGCCCCTCCCCATCTGTTGAACCAATAGGGTTGCAGTTAGAGGTACCCCTCTTCTGATGGCTGCCTCCATCAGAGTAACACGCCATGTCACAATGCTCACATGATCTCAAACTGGTTTCTTGAACATGGCAATGAGTTCACTGTACTCACATGGCCTCCACAGTCTCCACGGAGCACCTTTGGCCAACAAATCTGCAGCAACAGTGTGATGCTATCATGTCAATATGGAACAAAATCTCTGAGCAATGTTTCCAGTACCTTGTTGAATCTGTGCCACAGCCCAGTACTAGCAAGGTGTACTTAATAAAGTGTCTGGTGAGTGTAAACATTTCTATCAATATATTTATTAATTTACTGACTATTTTGGCCATATTTGAGTGTAGCCAGGTGTGACCCAACACGTTTAAGATACTGGTGATGAAGCATTGCAGGCTATTTGACCCATATCAACAATATTTTTCATACCGTAGCTGAGTGTGGCAGTTTGAAACAGCTATAAATATATCTGCTGTCAAACACATTCAGCAACATGTTGTATGAACTAGTTTGTTTTAAGTCCAACCTTGGGCTTGAGACCATATCCCTGCTCTCTGCCAAAAGAGGTGAATTCAAAGATATTGTTTCATTTTTTTTTTTTTAACTTCCACTATCAGGTGAGTAGAAAGGTAATATCATCATCTTTAGTGGCGTGCAGCTTCCCTATACAAAGACCCATGAAAGGCTTGCTGTGTCTCTGCCTCTTTTCTCACTAATATGTAACCATGCAAGCAAGAGGAGCACCGTATGAGTATCATTAATTCACAGTATTCTTTCCTTCTCTGAAACAGGAGGTCGAGCAGAGGACAGCCTCTCTTCACCTTGTCTGAAAAGTTTCTTCCTTTTTACTAACCATTACTTATTCTCTTCAATCCCAAACGTTCACGCAGTCTCAGTGAAGACCACTGGGACAGTGCTGCAAGCGTATTTCCCTGACGGGAGCCATCTGCCGGCTTCTCCCCTCCTGTCATTAGCCCATCTCTGAGATGATTCCCAACACATATCATTGGCTGCAATCTGTCTGTCTGCCTTTAACGCCAACCAAACATCTGAACAGCCGAGATCTCTGATGGGTGGAGGGCTGGAAACTTCTCCTGCCAGTCTGCCTGATAGGCCGTGCTGTAGTCTTCTCCTCATTCCACCTCTTCAGTTTTCCCTGTGTCCAGTAAAAATACATTTCTTTGCTTCATTTCTTCTTCAAAGTCACAATTTCTGACCGCGTTCTTATTTCTCTATTCTATCGAGCACTTTCTCTTGATGGCCTCCTCCAGTGATATTTCCTCATTCTTCCTCCATCCCCTTTTAGCCCCCCCACCCCCTTACCATTTTTGTTCCCGCTGGCAGGGTGCAGCCATATATTTGTCTGTTCCTGCGAGGGAGTGAGTGATGCGCGTGTCGTCCGTGGTGGCAGAGGGAGCAGCAGAGCCTGACGTGAACATACGCTTTGAGAGCTCCCATTTATAACTCCTTCTCCTAATGAACAACATGCTGAATGCAACACGGATGCAATTACCTTCAGGAACTCATTTTCATGAGGATAAACAAAAGTGCTTGCTCTCACCATAAAGTGGAAAAGTCAGAATGGGATGATAATGGGTCCCTGGCAAAAATTAAAGGAAACTGAACTGCTGTACTAAAGAGGCTAGCACTTGGACTGTGGTGGATTTTCTACTTTCCGGCAATAAGCCTGGCAACCTGAAGCCGGGGAGTCACAGCCAGTTTTGCCATCTGCAACTCTAACCTCACGGTGTGTGTCGGCAGGCAGGTTTGCACCTCCTTCCCTTGCTTTTCCATCATTGCCATGTTCTTCTTGCTTCATGACACGTGATTGGATCAAGCATGCATGAGCTTAACTAAGGGCTCGGGAGCTAAATCACTTTCATCACTAAGTTATGCTCTCTGATTTCATTCGCTGCTGCTGGACCAGACCTAAAAAAAAAAAAGAAGAAAAAAAGACATCCGTAAACTCTTGATGAAACTCTGCATACAAACAGGAATGCGAGGCTACTTTGGTCAGAAAATAAGCTATTCTCAGGCTTCGGTGCTTAAGTTACCACTTTTAAGCAATCTCTCCTTCCACACCTGCTCTACACACTTCTTCCACCCCCCACCCCCCACCTCCAAATGTACACAGTAAGGAGGCGTCAGTAGGTTAATTAGCAGGAAGAATATGGTTAGGGGTTTGGAGACGGTGGAGACAAACAGGAGGCACTCACTCTCCTTGGCCCCTGTCCTCACTGGCAGATGCTGCCACTGCCAATGCCACGACCCCACTCAGCACACTTCTGCAGAGAGAAAAAATAAGAATTTGGAGGGACACAGAGACAGTTGGAAGAAGCAGCCTTGGGCATATAAAAAATGGATTTTATCAGTCCACAATAAGGAATTTGTCTTGCTGTTGTTTATGCACATAAAGCTCCTCAGTGTTGAAACACTGGTCTACAGAGCCATGTCCATATGGCCAATGAGTTTGGTGAGAAAAAGAGTGGCTCCCCAGAGGACCTCTCATTTTGACTGAGGAATCTCAAGGTCATTTAGTGGAGAACAATGCACCATGATGGAAGACCACAGAATATTAGATGCTAGATCATCAGTTTCAGTCTACAGTGACGTGTGATGGGTATATTTTTTCCGAGTGCTATTTATGAGCTACTGTGTAAAGAAGTTTAACCTGGAAGATACAGTAATATTGAATGCTGTCCAGCTGTGCAGTGTGGCTCAACAACAACCGTGTCCTATTGTCCTTTTAGGGAAGAAATGGGAGGTGGGCGGCAAACTGGAGGAGGTACAGGTGTTTGATAGAGTGGCTTCATTACCTCGAGTGAAGGGCAATCTACCTTGAGAAGAGAAGAGAAGAGAAGAGAAGAGAAGAGAAGAGAAGAGAAGAGAAGAGAAGAGAAGAGAAGAGAAGAGAAGAGAAGAGAAGAGAAGAGAAGAGAAGAGAAGAGAAGAGAAGAGAAGAGAAGAGAAGAGCTTAATCTTGGGCTGGAAGAAGTCAAGTGAAATTTCTAGCTCGCTGTTTGTTGTCTGTTTCTAAACAGCTCTTCTCAAGATGGAGGGCAGAAACTTTACCTAGTCAGTGCATATCTTCATATCCACCATGAGGTCTCCCATTGGTTAGAAAAGGAGCTGAGCATTTTGGCCATTGCCACCTTGGTGATTTGAAGCCAGATGTGGCAAGCGAGGAGAAACTGGAACACATTGAATGCCAATAAGGTTGCAACAAAATGAACATCATGTTGGAGTCCACACTTCTAGCAATTACAAGGAATGCAGGTTTTGAGCACTTTGCATCCGCTTCTCTATACACATCTGCAGTGCATGTTTATATGCCAGTGCTGTTGTCCTTTTTTTTTAAATTATGATCTTCCCACTAGCATAGCATGTTTTAATTGCAAAACCATATTTTTGCACAAAAGAACACTGCGCTGAACATTAAAAAAAAGTTTTGAACGTAATCCTGGGTTTTGCTGAATCACTGAATATTAACAACCTTTCTGCGGACAGAGATGGATTAAAAAGTAGGCGTACAATTAAAATTACTCTAGCATAACAGATTAAATTTTCATCTCAACATTGAACCGGTCTCATTTTCTTGAGCTTCCATTCCAATAAACAATAAATGATGTTGTTCCAGACGTTAACCTGTATGGCTTCAAACTTTCTGATTACATTATCATGAGCACACGCACGCATACACACACAAAGTATAAAAAGTAAGACTATACCACCACAGATAAAGCTTTGTCGATGGAGTAATGGGCTTTCCTGATGGCAAGGGACCATAATATTCTCTAAAGAAGTTAGGGCTGCAGACTGGAAAATGAAGAATGTAGTGTGGGGGATGGGAAATTCCAAGACATACTGTGAAACACCCAGAGACTGGATTCAGTTTAGCGTTTATGATAAACCGATGTCTCCCTTCCCCCTCCCCCTTCTCGCTTTTAGTCTCCTTTGCTTTTTCTGTCCTCACCTGGAAAAAGATGTCTCATTTGACTTACCCGGTGCAGAATAATGATTTGCCTATCAGTGCTCAACTCATTAAACTGGGGACGCAGAAGGCGGTTGGATAAAGGGAGGGAGTGAAGCAGGAAGGGGAAATCTAATAGGAATAATCAATGCTACTATATATGATGACTTTATCCACTCTGCCTGTGTGCATTGATTTAGCCTAGCTGTGCATAATTCCAGCATTGAATACACTAAATAGAACAGTGAATCAATAAGGCTATAAACCATGTTGAAGAAAGCGCTATGGTCAGTTGAAGTGTGCACTTGAGAAGAGTCCACCTTGAAGGATACAACCACCGGCAGCCAGGAGAAAGCAATAAATGAAGGCGCTCTCATCTCGGCTGGTCTCACGCTCTGCTGAACATCATCAGTGTTGAATTACACCTTAAACTCAATAAACACACACCGCACTCTTGAAGCCCTCCTTCCACCTGCCCACTATCTACCCACAATATTTGTAATTATCAACCATATGAAACTCATATATGACTTGCGTCATCAAATTAAAAACTCATCTGCCCTGGAAAATAACATTTTTGAACCATATTTTGGCTGGAAATGAAGTAAGTCACAATCCATACGCTCCCTTCTTTGCAGCTAATGTCACAACAGATCAAAACAATATGAGCAGAGAATGTGAAATCCAAATCTTTTTGGAAGACCTTTCTTCCTTTTTTTTCTAGCACACTCTGTATGAGGCAGGATGTCCCTAACAAGGCCTGGCATTTAGAAAGACTAATAGTAACCTAGTGTGTTTCCCTCATGAATCTTGCGGCTGATGCAGTACAATTCCATTAGCCACCTTCCTCCAGCTGAGAGCTCTCTGTCTGTCATTCATCACCAGCTGCAGCACAACACAGTAAGAACAGCAATGAAAATTAACTTTCCCCGCCACACTCCTCCATTTGTCTGTCTCTCTCTCTGTCTCTGTCTCACCCCCTCTTCCCCCTCCCAAACTTTCTCCATCATAATTAACCTCTAATTCCTGCAGTTTCTATTCTGTGTGTGAATAACAAATGGGAAATAGTGTCTTCCCATGACATCTGGCCACAAGCTGCTCCCTCTTGATACTACAATCACATCAGGAATGGCTGAATATCAGTACTTGCTGCGAAGACTTCAGTTCAGTCCACCTAAACAGAAGCTAAGTTTCATTTCAGATTACTATTTTATGGGAGAATGACTGATTTTGATTTTTAACACTTTTCATATAGCCTGTGTGGAGCCTCCTTGTTTCTTAATACAACTGAGCATGCAACAGAGTGTAACTCGTGATGGAACAACAGCTTCTGTAAAACCAGAGGTGGCAAAAGTACTGACATTCTGTACTTAAGTAGAAGTACAAGTACTTGTGTTAAAAAATACTTTGGTAAAAGTCGAAGTACTGGTTCAGCTTTTTACTTAAGTAAAAGTAAAAAAGTACAGGCTCTGAAATTTACTCAAAGTAAGAAAGTAAAAGTAGCTCTTTGGAGGACGTTTCTACCTGCTATTTTTGTGTAAAGCTGACTGAACCTTATTATATATTATTGTAATATAAAATAATACATGAGAACACAAACGTTATTCCAATCTAAATTTTAATTCTAATGAATGTACTCAGCTTGAATCACAAACTGTGAAAGGGAATTTAAACACAGCTCTATTCTCTGTGTCCTCCATAGCAGAGGGTGACTGTGCCTCCACCTAAACACAAACATGAGGATACTCAGGGGTTACAGTGGGATTCAGAAGGTGGAGGAACCCTAAGATCAGCTGTAGTGGCTCTGCATGGGGAGAAGAATCACAACTTTCTATTGTGAGCTCCAGTAAATGATGTTGGTGTGCAGGCTGTGATCAGCTGACCTGCTGCTGCTGCTCTGAGGTTTACTGCTCTGTGTGGATGAACTGAACTCACAAAGATGTAACCCAGTATTTCACAGCTCTCTGAGCTGATCTCCATCCCCTACACTGACAGCATACAGGCTGTAGAAATGTTGGATTCAGTGAATGAATCTCAGCATCAGCAGCTTTGATTCAAACTCATCTCTGCTGCACTGATGTAACCTGTAACTCTGACCATGAACACAAAGTGCACCAACACAGAGCTTTACTGTAAATACAGTACAACAAGATAGCCTGTTTATTACACACTAAACTGCAGTATTTTCATACAATCTTTGAAAATAAACTGAAGTCAGCATACTTCAGTTTATTTTCCAGTCCTTACCTTTAATTCTAACCTCTCTTCTTCCTCTCCTGTCCTCTTTCTCCATCTCTGAGTGAACTTCTCTCTCTTTGCTCTCCCTGAAATGCAGCAGCTCTTCTTTTAGCTAGCAGTTGTTTTGTTCATTTCCTCATCTGGAAGAACGAATCATTTATACTTCTGCAACGTGCCTTTATTACTTTTACTTCTAGGCAAGCAGATAAACACACAACACGTCTCTAGTTGTTTTCTCACATCCAGCATAACCCTCTTCTTCTCGTTATCTCCACCTATCAACCTCAGTCTCTAGGAATAGATACTACCACCTTGTGGCACGATATGAAATTGCATCAGTTACAATAACATCTGATCATCACAGCAGTCACACTGTGTGACAAACTGCACACACTTTGTGTGTTTGCTGATATTTGTTGAGCATTTAAAAACGTTGCTTTTACCTGACACACGTTACTCCCTTCATGCTCGCTCCTCTTCAGTAGCGCCAGCTAAGCTGTTTATGTCCCGCGAGCATAAGTTACGGAATCGGTCCGGCCTGCTGTGACCCCTGATTATAGCGCTATAAATGAGACATTAATTATATGGGTTTGTGTATTTAATCCCTTTGTACCCGATAAGCCCCGATGATGGAGGATACGCCAGTACGATTGTCTCTTATATGTTAATATTCCTCCGTTTAGGCTCAGATCGCTTGATGACTGACGGCGCACTGGCGTGTTAAAAAGTAACGAGTCTGTTTTGAAAATGTAAGATGTAGAAAGTACCGATACTTGTGTAAAAATGTAGGGAGTAAAAGTAAAAAGTACTCAGAAAAATAAATACTCAAGTAAAGTACAGATACCTAAAAAATCTACTTAAGTACAGTAACGAAGTATTTGTACTTCGTTACTTCCCACCTCTGTGTAAAACACATTAAGTAATCACAGCTGGTGTCAAAATCACTCGCACTGTACTCTCCCATATAATAGAAATTATGTTCCTATACAAATATGCAGTATGTTTATTTAAAATGTAATTTTTAGCTGGGTTAAGTGCAGGGAAACATTTAAAAACTGTATCACAGGCAGCATGAGGTGGTTGGGATGAATTACAGGCTTAAAATACAACATAAGATACAAGAAGAAGAGTTTACTGCAGGTTTAGGCAAAAACCTTGACTAAGACTGTGTGTGTGTGTGTGTGTGTGTGTGTGTGTGTGTGTGTGTGTGTGTGTGTGTGTGTGTGTGTGTGTGTGCCAGATTAAATATTTTGACATAAGAATTATGAACATATTTGCAAATTGCCAAAAATGTTTCCTCATTATGTTAATAAAAACTGTAACCCAGTCACAAACACCTCCTTACTTTTGCTATCTCGTTATAATTTCTTGAAGACGGGGTTGCAGTCAGCGCGAGAAAATATACATTTCCTTATTGTTCTTTCTCCTTTTCGCAGAGTCTCTCACCTTTTTTCAGTTATCACTTTCTTCTTCTTTGCTCTTAACTTTCTAGAGTCTCCATTTGCAGTTTGAGTGACAAATTTAGTTCGCAGTTCAGGCGGTGAGAGGCTGGTTCTTTTTTCATGGGTTTCAGTCTATTCCAGTTGGGTCATGACTCTGACAGCTGCAGTATGACTTTAGTGTCTGCTCCAGCTCAGAAATATTGTTTTAGACTATCATACAGTAGCAGTTTGCTTGGATACCTAAAGCCATATACACCAGTGTCACTTGCAGGGTAAGAAGATGTCACAGCGTTTATATGTTGTATGGTATACAGCCTAGCCGCTATGTGGAAAAGGAGGATCACCTAATCCAGTTTGTTTTGTTTTATGCAAAAAAAAAAAAAAATCAGCTGTATTTGCACAGAAACACAATCACAGGCATATTTGTATACACTTATTCAGACAACACCATAGTGAAATTAGGCTTTTATTCTCTTATGACAGTTTTTATTGCCAGTTCCTTTTTTCTGTTGCTTAAAATCATCTGTTTCTCCCAGTGTGCTTGTCAAGTGTGCAAATGGTATTGTGCGTGAGCTTACCAACGATAGAAGCATGTTTTTTATGTGTACACAAAGCCCTCACTGACTCCCTTGTGGACCACTGGATGTCCGTAAACACAAGGACACATTAATTAACCGTTTGAGTGTGTGTGTGTGTGTGTGTGTGTGTGTGTGTGTGTGTGTGTGTGTGTGTGTGTGTGTGTTTCGGCCGAGTGTGTGTGTGTGTGTTTGTGTGTGTGTGTGTTTCGGCCGAGTGTGTGTGTGTGTGTGTGTGTGTGGGGGGGGTATCATCCCGCAGTGGCCATGCATCCATGTGTGCACAGTAGGGAGGACAGCCACTGTCACTGAAGAGCAAGAGGCAGAGCAGTCCCTGGCAGCTCAAGAGTGGAGCTGATCCAAACAGTCCTTTAGCCCATTGTTATGCAGGATAATCCAAAATCTGGCAACCAGCAGCAGCACCAGGTGGTCCTGTCAACACACAGAAGAAGAAGAAGGACTGGAAACAGGAATGGAGCATGCTGGACCAGCCCCGAAGGACTGAAGATGTCTGAGCAACGCCAGCTGACGCAAGAGGACATAGACTGATGTGTGGTAGTTAACTGTGAAATGAGATAGAACCGTTTTCTTTGTATATGTGAAAAGCTATTGGTTGCATGCATGTAACAATGTATACATAAGGTTTCATGTGAGCATGCACACATAGAGAAGGGGAACAGTGGTTGCATGACTTTCTAAACAAAAAAGTTTTTGTTGTTGGTTTTTTTTTGTGATACTCAGCATGGCAGTATTCCCGTAAATAAAGATTGCTGTGCAAAATTGCTCTGACAAGCACTGACTGAATCTGACTCTAAGTGGGTGTGAAGGACGGAGTGATCTCCAGCAAGATCTGAGACTGTACCACATTTCTGCAACCTCAGGGAATGTCCGCTGCTACAGCTAGTAAACACAACAACAACAAAAAAACAAGACATGACCTACATGCAGCAACCGTAAATCCACCAATTCAAGCTGCTGATGTGAGCTGACACTGGCTGAATGGGCAGCAAAAAAACAAAACAAAACAAACAAACAAAAAAAAAAGAGAACATAAGAAAACTGAGCTTTTGAAGCAGATGAGTTTTCCCCCATGTGAGGTCACATGTTACTAGCTTGTTCTCATCAAAAAGTGAAGCAGGAGAAAAGTTGAGTTTTGCCCTTCAGGAGGTCAAAGCTTGCACTTAATATGTCCAAGTGCTCTTGCAGTTTTGTTTTGTATGCATGTGTGTAATTATACTTAGTCCAGCCTTGGAGTGTCTCCGATGGCTTTGAGATACATATGTTTGTTCTCTGCAAGGCCCGGTATAAATGATCCAGCCAAGCAGAGCTCTCATCGCTCACAGGCTGTGCTCATATACCATTACTCAGCCTTGATCAGCTGGATCTCCACCTCCCTCCCTATGAGAGGAGCAGGAGGAGAAATGAGCAGAGATAAACATCCAAATAGCCAAATTCAGAGTGGAGAGGGAGTGAAGGAGACACACAGAAGGGAGGAATGGGGGAGTTGGGAGAAAACAGAAAGATAAATATATAAGAAGGATGAGAGAGATGAAAGAGCGGTGAAATGCAAATCAGTTACCTGGAGAACAGTGGTGTTTTTCTTCTGTTTGCCTCCTGAGAAAAATAACTAATTGATCTGTCCACTGTGCGATTACCTCTCATCACAGGCTGATTGACTGTCTGTCACACACACTCACTCTTACTGAATGCTCAAATGCACAGGGCATCCATCTCCATCAACCACACACGTTGTGCGCGTGGCTACGTGTGTGCACCCAAATGCACGGGCCATGACAGGGACCTATCAAACCTCAGCATCGGTCCCGCTCTGCTCCTCCCGCAGATGCAGGGAGAAGAGACAGATAGGGGGTTTGACAAATGACGACAGCATTGTTTAGATGGGAGATGTCAAGATTGTGACCGAGTGAGTCTCCCCGGTATGCTGGCACATAGTGCAGGCTGCAGCACGTCATGGATGGGAATGGGGCAGGGGTGGAAGCAGAGACAATCTCTGAGCAGCTATATAGGCAATACTTGTTCTTACATGATCACCAGTAAGAAAATAAAAAAGTGATAGAGTGAACGCCTGCCTTTGAAAGCTTCTTGACTCAACCTGCCTTCGTCGAAGGTCTTCTGTTCTGATTTTTATTATCCGACCTTGCACCAACTGTAGCTGCACATGTTTTTCCAGCTATAAAAGAAACAAATTAAGTGAAATTGTTTTGGTTCATGAGCGCAGCATTAGGCAGGCTGCAGAGCTCAGGTCGAAAATGGGCTGACCTCAAAGCCATAGTGAGGTGAAGCTCACTCTTTCAGGGTCAACTGAGCTGTGGCTCTAAGCTGTAATAGTGGTCAGCCTATCCCTAGTGGAGACCCAAACAAGAGAGGAAGGAGAAAAAAAATAATTCATCCTTTAACAGATGAATGTGACCCACAGAGCAGAGACACAAGCAGCATATTTCATGTCCCTGGCTCTGTGTGGACACACAGAAATTGAAGTCACACATTCTGAAGATATATTTGAGCTTTTCACCACCAGAATTAAAATGTACATTATCCGTGTCTGTCTGTACTTTTATATAAATTCATATACGATCAAAACACTACAATCTACTTTATAAAGAAAGCCGTCTACAGTACATTTGAAAGGCAGCCGAGTGTACCGACAAGACAGTCCGTGTAATGTAATTAACGCTTAGTTGGGTTTGATGCCTGAAGACACTGAATTTCAGCATCTTACTAATGATGCTGTTCCAGATTTTGGTGGTGGGCCAGTCAGAGGTTTCTCCTCTAAAATGACCCAAAATGACCTCTGACTATAGGGTCAGAGGAGAAGAGCTTCAGGCCTGTTCCTCCAAGGACAACCAGTGGCTGTAAAGTGAACCTAATATGAGTGCTTGGTTCTCATTCACCATAATCTTGTTTTGAATCTTAGACGTCCCAGCCCTGCTGTACTGCTTTACTTTTCTGCAGTATGAAACAAACCAGTATTAGGGATGTTTCAATTTTGATTATTTTACTTTACCATGAATGAATGGATTGAATGGATGGATTGAATTAACATTGAACTGTGATAGAAAGCATAACCTAATTGATAGGAACATTTAGAAGACTTTACACATTTTTTTTATATCAAGAAACAACAAAACAAAAACAGTGAAAAGGGCTTAATTTAAGACCCTCAACATATGGCATGCACATCTGGCATCTGCTTCCTTTTGCAACTTTGCCAGAAACTTTTCCAAGGATAGTGAGGAGAATGGAACATTTGAGGGATGTGCTCAAGTTCCACCAGTTTTGTGAAACAGGAAGGAAGAGGAAAACAGATAATGGATGTGAATGTGCAGAAACACAAAGCCCTTCAATGGCAATTACCACGCACTGCCTGGCACAGCTGACAGTTTGAGAGAAGCGCTCTTAACATGTTTTATTCTTGCAAACAAAAGACAAAGACAGACTAAAGCAGATGCACAAGAGCTGAACTGCCAAAGGAGCCAGCAGGCTGTACCCTATTCAACTTTTTGACCAAGTACATAACCCCCAGCACCTCCTCATAACTCCCAGTATTTTTCCTAGCCTTGACAGCTACCTGAAGGTCAATTTGTCATTCGTGAAATAAATCCCCCCGTTATATTTCCTACCCTATGCCATTTAATTCCTGCGAATACTTCTTCACATCAGGAGCTGACAAATTGTGAAGCGCCTCGCTGTTGTCTTTGTCTTCTATCCAACCCCATAAGCCTCACAACTTCCACCATTTTTGTCACTGTGGCGTGCCGCTTCAGAATCATGGGAAACAATGAGGGAATCAGAGGGGAGTCATGGTGTGGGCTGTTTCTCTGCCGCTACTGCTAATGAGCTGTAATCTGAAGCAGTAGGAGGCAATGCCTGCTCACTAAAATGGCTGTTTCTTGGTACATTTGTTCCCTAACAAAGGAGGAGGCAGAAGATCTTAGGTGCTCTTTTCCCACGAAAAAAGGAAGCAGAGGGAGACGTGTTAGAACTGACCTTATGGTGGGTGATAAGTCTCCTGTTTGTACGCAAGCCTAGATTGTGAGCAATCTAGGTAGGTAGGTGGAGAGTTCACAAGCGACTGCTCTTTGTCAAATGTGCCAGTCCAGGGTACTAACAGTGTGCCCTCTCTCCTTTTCAAGTCCCAGTGCTGCATCTCCCACCAGCCTCCCCACTTCAGTGGATCCAACCATTCTCATTAAGAAAAAAAAATCTCTCAATTTTCTTTCAGACATCTCGCCAGCCCTGCCTCCTCATCGCCGTGTGTGTCCTCGTGTTTCATCACCCACCAGGTTTGTCTCTGATGTTTGCCATCCAGTTCAGATCTGCTCACTGTAGGAAACAAAGAAATTGTAAACAAAGCTGATAAGTTAAAAAAAAAAAAAAAAAACTGCCAATGTGAAATGATCCCTGCTATTCATTTGCAGCCTTTAAAATTCAACACTTCCTGTGTGTGTGGCGGGTAGGAAACAGAGGTAATATGTTTCAATGACAGCACTGACTGCTCTGGATAGGAAAGGTTTATGTCCACCGCAGCAGCAGCATGAGCAGAGAGAGAAATAAATTTATTTCAATTCAAACCTGCCTTGGAAAAAGGAGGTGTCATTGGGGTACAAAAGAGAAACAAAATGCTTCGAAGGAGAAAGATCAAAGTGGAGAGAGCAAAAAAAAAAGAGGAAGGCTGAACAGTCTTTTCCACCTTAGGGTAGCTTGCTAAAAGCTATCTGTTCCCCTGGCGATGGAGTGCAGTGAAAGTTCTGAGGTTGGAGAACAGAAGCTTAAGATGGGCTTGCAAAAACTCACATGCATATCTATACACACACACGCATGCACACACACACACACACACACACACACACACACACACACACACACACACACACCTTGCCTCCATCAGTCCTTTCACCATCAATTTTTCCTCTCCTCTTTCAATCATTTCTCCTACAGTAGCTTTGCATGGCCCTTCACCCAGCCTGTCAACACTTCATTAGCAGGCATCTGTTAGCAAGTAATCTCATCTTTCTGCAGTTGAAATCACCAGCAGCTTTCTTAGAATTCTGCAACCCAAAAGCAGGAAACAAGCCAGGCTCCAGCAGCAGCCGTGGCCAGCCTCAGCCCCAAATAGAATCAGTCCTGCTTTATTACATGTCAGCATCTCTTCTTCTCCTTCTTCTTCTTTTTGTCTGGGGAAGAGATTATGCCCCGGGCCAGCAAGGGATGCAGCAGCAAAGGGAGTGTGTGAGACTGCAGGGGGAGGGATGAGGGAGTCTATGGTGAGAGGATGAGGAGGGGAAAGCTCTGAATTTCTCATCACTCAAACCACAGGTGTTTCTTTAATACCTTGCTTTGTTGGAGGTGATGAGGAAATGAGGGGGAGGGTTTCCCCCCTCTTTTCGTTTCTTCTTCCCTCCAGGACTCCCGCACATTTCACTCCGTTTAAGACACAGCCAATTTGATCTCCACTTTGAAACATATGGTGCGGCGCCCTCCTTCCAACATGCCTGTCGCCCTGCACACAAAGGCCACTCTCTCAATATATTCTGCTCCAGCTATTACGAGATTCATCAAAAATTAAAGCGACAGTCAAGAAAGGCTGCAGGGGGACGCAAAACTCCTAAAGCAGGAATCACAATGCAGATACATAACTGAGCACGAAAATCTGGTCTGTTTTATCATATTCATAGAGAACCACACTTCCACATATGGTGGGAGATAGCTTGGTTGCCCTGTTTGTAGCTGACAGGCTGTTATGTGTGACTCACTATGTTCATATTCAACACGCCAGGCTGTTGCCACCCGCCCTCCTTTTCTTTCTCATCTCACTTGGTGATAAATACGAGTAATAAAGGAGATACATTAGCAGAAGATTGTCTTTTTTTTTTTCATTTTACAGGGAGACAGAGATAGATATTGATCATGTGGTGAGACATTGTCTTGCTAGGCCAATCTGTCTTGCACTGCAACTGGTAACGCATCAGCAATAATGTGCGGTGCTACAGGGCAAGAATCACTCTTCTGTATATGGAGATATTTATTCTTCACATTTAGCATAATGTTAGATATTAGACCTTTTTGTGACCCTTGCAGAGATACCAGACCAAGCTAGGTATATGTTCTAAGCCAGAAATCTTTAGATTGATTCTAGTAGTTGAAGATAATAAGAAAAAAATCTAGATATCTGCATGTGAATTTTCAGATGTACTGTTTTATATTTAAACTCTTTGGTTTCTACATACTGGCTTTAACCCTTATTTGTGGCTATAGCTGTAACAGTAACTGAAAACTGGGGGGGAGGGGTGATTAGATTGTGCATTGATGTAGCTGAAACGAAACTCTGTCAATATGAACACACGCTGGCTTGACTGGTCGGAGAAAGAGAAGAGGAGATTATTTTGGAACATACAAGGATTTTTACAGCTTTAGCAGCAGGAAGCACCTGCGCCACAACTAACTTGCTGGATGTGTCTGTCAAATCTGCTTCCCAGGCGGCAGCCTTGCATGTGTGCAGTTGCGTGCGTGTGCGCATGAAAGCACTGTGTTAAAATCTTGTTGACTATGTCTGCACACCTGTCTGCATTTGCAGGACAGGCAGATCTGTGTGCTCTTGTGACTGAACGGGCTGTTTGTGTGTTTTGTCTGGGGATATTCACACTTTGAGCGATAGAGCTCATACATAGGTCAACCCTAAAGGAAACCACAGGGATGTGTGCACTGGGCTGTGACCACCAACAGTTACGCAGGCCTTTACTGTCTCCATCCCTTCATCTCGCCTCATCTTTCTTTCCTTAGCATCATCCCCGCTTTCCAGAACAAGCGAGGACACAGATTGTCTCACTCTATCAGCCATGACTGCTCGACAGCAGAAAATTTCCTTATTTACTGTCCACGGTTCAACAAGTTCACCTCAGTAAAACGTAAAATGTCAGCAATACAAATGATACAATAAACCAATACTCCTTCCACCATATGCTTATGTAAATACTCAGATCAATAAACGTGTCACATTAAATTTCATGTTAATTTTCCTAATTGGAGCATAGACAGTAACATGACGTCATCCACTGGTGTGTGAAGTCCTGTTCTGAAGTTTTGAGATGAACGTTTAGACTGTGCAAAATTAAAAAAAACAGGAGGGATGAGTGTGAAGCCACATGCTCATTGGCTAAAGTTGTTAGCCAATAAGCGTGCTTTTTATACCACAGATAATCCTTCATTTTGAAACATGGTATGACCAAGATTTACAAAACAGACTTAATTTTTTTTTCAATTCAATATGATCCATAATGACTGAGCCCATAAACTCATCCGGAAAGTGTTTACAGAGGTCAGCAGAAAAGAAAGTATTTCTATAAGACCGGAAGTGCTTTTGCAACCACAGCTATCGCCATCTGGTGGCCTTCTGATAGAATGCAGGTTTAATGCACTTCCGCATTGGTTTCATTTTTCCAACCTGGAAGCGATGTCCATGTTTTATATGTCTGTGAATCAGAGCTACACCAATCAGGAGTGAAGAACTTGGTGCCACAAGTCATACACTTTTTCAAAAAATATAGACCATTAACAAGACCCCACTAGTGTCAGACAGTTCTTCTTATACCAGCAGAGCACCTTCATCATGTGCCAGTTTTGAGAGGTATTTTTAAAAAATATATATTTTTAAATTTTGTTCATTTTTGATCAGTTTTTACCAAAAAAGTGTCACTTAAGCCAACACTGCTTCCACTGATAATCTACACATACTTTTTTTTTCACAATATATTGCAATAATTATTCACAACACATAAAAAGGGCATTTTGTCCTGTTGGTCAGCGCAGGCTGCAATAGGCCTAATCCTGAAAACATGATCTTATATATCTGATGGAAGTGATTGTGCTGAATCCAGATACCAATTATATACTCATTATATGTAAAAATCATTCTAATTACACAATTACAAAAATCTAAACAGACACCCAGACGAGTTTGAGACAGACTAAAATTCAACAAAAATTAAAACCGCAAGCGGTGATATCGGGCCCTCGCACTCCCTGCGCGTCGACCTGTGGCGCTCGTCGACCCGTGCCGCACTCGGAGGTCTTGTGATCGTGATGGTGTACAGAAGGTCTGTAGAAAGTTGAATTCTTTTTTAGGAAAAGATATCTTTTGCTCTCGGCATAGACGCAATGGAATATTTGGGGGTGGGGTCACGGCTCCAGCATGCAAAATAGGGCATGGGTCTGATAGACTGTTTTGATCAGGATGATGTCAAGAATGTTGAAACACATTTTCATACATTTCCGAGAAACTAAGTTTGTGGATGCTATACAAAATTTCATTTGCTTCTGTAGGGGGCGCTCTTGCAGCTACGTATAGCCTTGAATCCATAGTTATGGGTTCAGAGTGGCTGTGTACATGAGTGATTACATTTTCAGGCAGATCGGGCAAAGCATGTACGAACACGTGCCCAAACAATTTTGGTCGCCATTGAGAAAAATGAAAGCCAACTTCAATGGCCTGGTGTGACAACACCATTTAATATTTTGTCAAGATTTCCACAATATTTGATGGGCTGTTTGTCTAGATGATCTGGAGCCAATTTGGTCTCACTGGCTGAAATGCCCTAGGAGGAGTTCATTCAAATAGCAGGCCTGAAAATGGCAAAAATTGACACTTTCAATTGAAGATGCTGGACTTCCTGTAGGGTTTGGAGTATGGCTCCAAGAGACTTTTTTGTATGTCTTAGGATGTTACATGAGTGTGCAAAATTTCAGAGCTGTAGATAAAATGTAACTCAGGGGCTAGCTAAAAAACATGGTATATTATGATATTTAAAGCTGCCAGTAGGTGGCGCTGTAACATTTATGGACTTTATGCATATCAATGTGTTCAGGGCAGGAGGCTTATCAAATTGATGAGGATTTCGTAAGGAATGGTGAAAGATAGTTTCATGCATTTCAGAGCAAAACTAATTATGTGGACGTCATACAAATTTTCATTTGCTTCTGTAGGGGGCGCTATTGCGCCTACAGTCTTGAATCTGTAGTTATGGATTCAGCCTGGGTGTGTACATGAGTGATTAAATTTTCAGCCTGATCAGACAAAGCATGTGCGAACAAGTGCACAAACAATTTTGGTGGTGAGGGAGAAAAACGAAGGCCAACTTCAATGGCCTGGTGTGATAAGGCCATTTAATATTTTGTAAAGATTTCCACAATATTTGATGGGCTACTTGTCTAGATGATGTGGAGCAAATTTGGTCTCACTGGGTCAAATGCCCTAGGACAAGTTCGTTCAAATAGCAGGCGTGGAAATGGCAAAAATTGACACCTTCAATTGAAGATGGCCGACTTCCTGTAGGGTTTGGGGTATGGGTCCAAGAGACTTTTTTGTACGTCTTAGGATGCTACACGAGCCTGTACATTTTCATACATGTAGATAAAACGTAGCTCCGGGGCTACTCAAAAAACTTGCTATTTTAAGATATTCCGAGCTGCCACTAGGCGGCGCTCTAACGTTTATGGACTTTATGCATATGAGTGTGTTCAGGACAGGGTGCTTATCACACCACTGAAGTTTGAGCCAGATTGGGCAAGTTGGCTTTGAGTTACAGCCATTTTTGTGTTCATGGCGAATCATCGAACTTTGCCGTCCCATAAGGGTCACGCCCTTTTGTCAAAAACTCACAGTTTTGAAAACACAGTAAGTCCAACTTCTTAAGGCTTTCCAGGTGAAATTTGAGATGGTTCTGCTAAACCACCTTGGAGCTGGACCTCCAAGTGTAAAATATGACATTTCCTGTTCCCACTAGGTGGCGCTGCGACTGATATTAAATATTGTCATATGTATGTGTTCAGGGGGGCACCCTCATCCTACTGGAGAAGTTTGATGCACATTGGATCATGTAGGTATGAATGAGAGGCAATCAAAATTTCATGGCGAATGATCAAAGTTCAAAGGGGCATAAGGACCCCTCCCCCTTGGCAAAAACTCACCATTTTCGAGATTTAGATTCCCCTGGGGGTGTAGGTTAGACAAACCAAATATGAAGATGATAACATCTAAAACCTCTGAGTTATTAGAAAAAGTGTGAGGGCTGCAAATCGCCAAATTTGCATAATTAATTCAAAATGGCTGACTTCCTGTTGGGTTTAGGGCATGGCTCCAAGAGGATTTTTTGTGCGCCTGGACATGATATACATGTGTATGAAGTTTCATTCATGTACGTGAAACACAGCGGTGGGGCTCCAGTTTAGGGGGCGCTAGCGAGCCATTTGGGCGCGCCCTTGCCCGAGCCCATTAAAATACTTAAATTTTCACCAGGTGTGACGCATGTGCCAAGTTTCATGAGTTTTTGAATATGATAAAGCCCCCAAAAAGCCAATTCATTTGCCTGAATAATAAAAAAAAAAAAAAAATAATAATAATTAAAGCCGCAAGCGGCGATGAGCGGGCCCTCGCACCCGGCGCGCGTCGACCCCTGGCGCGCTCCAGCCAAGCCGCGCGTCGACCCGTGGCACGCTCCAGCCGAACCGCGCTCGGAGGTTCTCGCAGACGAGAGAGTAGCTGGCTCACCCGGCTGCTGACGGCTCAGCAGGCTAGCCGTACTTCGCGTCGATCGTGTCCCGCTTCCACTAGGTGGCGTCGGTGAGTGCCCACTAATTAATATGTCACAATGCTCTATGTAATGCCCGCAGCCATCAATGAAATTATAATGATCATAGGATAATGGTTATCAGTATTCTACTGATTTCATGTCACCACTAGGTGGCGTTATGAGTGTGAAACAAAGCTGATAGATGGGTGTGTCCAGTCTCCCTTACCCTCCCATTAAGCCTGTGAAGTTTGAGGCAGTTCGGACAATGTATGTCAGAGATGTAACAATTTGGTGCACTGTGGTATATGAGTAAAATCCCACATTTAGAGGGTTGCTATGGCAACACCGTTCAATATTCTACAAAACCATGAATATCTTTTGATGGGCTACTTGTGTAGATGATCTGGAGCCATTTTGGTGTGACTGGATGAAAAGCTGTAGTAGAAGATGATTCAAATAGCAGGCCTGAAAAATGTGAAAAATGCTGCAAAAATGACACCTTAATTAGAACATGTCAGGCTTCCTGTTGGATTTGTGCTATCGGTCCAAGAGACTTTTTTGTACGTCTTAGGATGTTACTTCAGCATGCACGATTTCAGGTACACAGACCAAGCACTGCCCTGGGGCTGATGTTTAGAACCTATCTGGGCCTGAAATGGAAAAAAAGTCCAAATTCAGAGGGTTGCTACGGCAACACCGTTCAATATTCTACAAAACCATGAATATCTTTTGATGGGCTACTTGTGTGGATGATCTGGAGCCATTTTGGTCTCACTGGGTCAAATGCCCTAGGAGGAGTTGAGGCAAAAAGGCCTGAAAAAGGCGAAAAATGCTGCAAAAATGACACTTTAAAGTGAACGTGGCTGACTTCCTGTTGGGTTTCGGCTATCGGTCCAAGAGACTTTTTTGTAGATGTTAGCATCTTACATCAGCAGGCACATTTTCAGGTACATAGAGAAAGCACAGCCCAGGGGCTGATGTTTAGAATCTCTGTGAATTTGAAATTGAAAAAAGTCCAAATTCAGAGGGTTGCCATGGCAACACCGTTCAATATTCTACAAAACCCTGAATAACTTTTGATGGGCTACTTGTGTAGATGATCTGGAGCCAATTTGGTGTCACTGGGTGAAATGCCCTAGGACAAGTTCGTTCAAATAGCAGGCGTGGAAATCGCAAAAATTGACACCTTCAATTGAAGATGGCCGACTTCCTGTAGGGTTTGGGGTATGGGTCCAAGAGACTTTTTTGTACGTCTTAGTATGTTACATGAGCATGTACATTTTCATACATGTAGATAAAACGTAGCTCCGGGGCTACTCAAAAAACTTGCTATTTTAAGATATTCCGAGCTGCCACTAGGCGGCGCTCTAACGTTTATGGACTTTATGCATATGAGTGTGTTCAGGGCAGCATGCTTATCACATCACTGAAGTTTGAGCCAGATTGGGCAAGTTGGCTTTGAGTTACAGCCATTTTTGTGTTCATGGCGAATCATCGAACTTTGCCGTCCCATAAGGGTCACGCCCTTTTGTCAAAAACTCACAGTTTTGAAAACACAGTAAGTCCAACTTCTTAAGGCTTTCCAGGTGAAATTTGAGATGGTTCTGCTAAACCACCTTGGAGCTGGACCTCCAAGTGTAAAATATGACATTTCCTGTTCCCACTAGGTGGCGCTGCGACTGATATTAAATATTGTCATATGTATGTGTTCAGGGGGGCACCCTCATCCTACTGGAGAAGTTTGATGCACATTGGATCATGTAGGTATGAATGAGAGGCAATCAAAATTTCATGGCGAATGATCAAAGTTCAAAGGGGCATAAGGACCCCTCCCCCTTGGCAAAAACTCACCATTTTCGAGATTTAGATTCCCCTGGGGGTGTAGGTTAGACAAACCAAATATGAAGATGATAACGTCTAAAACCTCTGAGTTATTAGAAAAAGTGTGAGGGCTGCAAATCGCCAAATTTGCATAATTAATTCAAAATGGCGGACTTCCTGTTGGGTTTAGGGCATGGCTCCAAGAGGATTTTTTGTGCGCCCGGACATGATATACATGTGTATGAAGTTTCATTCATGTACGTGAAACACAGCGGTGGGGCTCCAGTTTAGGGGGCGCTAGCGAGCCATTTGGGCGCGCCCTTGCCCGAGCCCATTAAAATACTTAAATTTTCACCAGGTGTGACGCATGTGCAAAGTTTCATGAGTTTTTGAATATGATAAAGCCCCCAAAAAGCCAATTCATTTGCCTGAATAATAATAAAAAAAAAAAAAAAAAAAAAAAAAATAATAATTAAAACCGCAAGCGGTGATATCGGGCCCTCGCACTCCGCGCGCGTCGACCTGTGGCGCTCGTCGACCCGTGCCGCACTCGGAGGTTTTGTGATCGTGATGGGTCTCTAGAAAGTTGAATTCTTTTATAGGAAAAGGTATCTTTTGCTCTCGGCATAGACGCAATGGAATATTTGGGGGTGTGGTCACGGCTCCAGCATGCAAAATAGGGCATGGGTCTGATTGACTTTTTTGATGGGCTGTTTGTCTAGATGATGTGGAGCCAATTTGGTCTCACTGGGTGAAATGCCCTAGGAGGAGTTCATTCAAATAGCAGGCCTGAAAATGGCAAAAATTGACACTTTCAATTGAAGATGCTGGACTTCCTGTAGGGTTTGGAGTATGGCTCCAAGAGACTTTTTTGTATGTCTTAGGATGTTACATGAGTGTGCAAAATTTCAGAGCTGTAGATAAAATGTAACTCAGGGGCTAGCTAAAAAACATGGTATATTATGATATTTAAAGCTGCCAGTAGGGGGCGCTCTAACGTTATGGACTTTATGCATATCAATGTGTTCAGGGCAGGAGGCTTATCAAATAGATGAGGATTTTGTAAGGAATGGTGAAAGATATTTCATGTATTTCAGAGCAAAACTAATTCTGTGGACGGTCATACAAATTTTCATTTGCTTCTGTAGGGGGCGCTATTGCGCCTACAGTCTTGAATCTGTAGTTATGGATTCAGCCTGGGTGTGTACATGAGTGATTAAATTTTCAGCCTGATCAGACAAAGCATGTGCGAACAAGTGCACAAACAATTTTGGTGGTGAGGGAGAAAAACAAAGGCCAAATTTAATGGCCTGGTGTGACAAGGCCGTTTAATATTTTTTAAAGATTTCCACAATATTTGATGGGCTACTTGTGTAGATGATCTGGAGCCAATTTGGTGTCAGTGGGTGAAATGCCCTAGGACGAGTTCGTTCAAATAGCAGGCGTGGAAATCGCAAAAATTGACACCTTCAATTGAAGATGGCCGACTTCCTGTAGGGTTTGGGGTATGGGTCCAAGAGACTTTTTTGTACGTCTTAGTATGTTACATGAGCATGTACATTTTCATACATGTAGATAAAACGTAGCTCCGGGGCTACTCAAAAAACTTGCTATTTTAAGATATTCCGAGCTGCCACTAGGCGGCGCTCTAACGTTTATGGACTTTATGCATATGAGTGTGTTAAGGGCAGCATGCTTATCACACCACTGAAGTTTGAGCCAGATTGGGCAAGTTGGCTTGGAGTTACAGCCATTTTTGTGTTCATGGCGAATCATCGAACTTTGCCGTCCCATAAGGGTCACGCCCTTTTGTCAAAAACTCACAGTTTTGAAAACACAGTAAGTCCAACTTCTTAAGGCTTTCCAGGTGAAATTTGAGATGGTTCTGCTAAACCACCTTGGAGCTGGACCTCCAAGTGTAAAATATGACATTTCCTGTTCCCACTAGGTGGCGCTGCGACTGATATTAAATATTGTCATATGTATGTGTTCAGGGGGGCACCCTCATCCTACTGGAGAAGTTTGATGCACATTGGATCATGTAGGTATGAATGAGAGGCAATCAAAATTTCATGGCGAATGATCAAAGTTCAAAGGGGCATAAGGACCCCTCCCCCTTGGCAAAAACTCACCATTTTCAAGATTTAGATTCCCCTGGGGGTGTAGGTTAGACAAACCAAATATGAAGATGATAACGTCTAAAACCTCTGAGTTATTAGAAAAAGTGTGAGGGCTGCAAATCGCCAAATTTGCATAATTAATTAAAAATGGCGGACTTCCTGTTGGGTTTAGGGCATGGCTCCAAGAGGATTTTTTGTGCGCCTGGACATGATATACATGTGTATGAAGTTTCATTCATGTACGTGAAACACAGCGGTGGGGCTCCAGTTTAGGGGGCGCTAGCGAGCCATTTGGGCGCGCCCTTGCCCGAGCCCATTAAAATACTTAAATTTTCACCAGGTGTGACGCATGTGCCAAGTTTCATGAGTTTTTGAATATGATAAAGCCCCCAAAAAGCCAATTCATTTGCCTGAATAATAATAATAATAATAATTAAAGCCGCAAGCGGCGATGAGCGGGCCCTCGCACCCGGCGCGCGTCGACCCCTGGCGCGCTCCAGCCAAGCCGCGCGTCGACCCGTGGCACGCTCCAGCCGAACCGCGCTCGGAGGTTCTCGCAGACGAGAGAGTAGCTGGCTCACCCGGCTGCTGACGGCTCAGCAGGCTAGCCGTACTTCGCGTCGATCGTCTCCCGCTTCCACTAGGTGGCGTCGGTGAGTGCCCACTAATTAATATGTCACAATGCTCTATGTAATGCCTGCAGCCATCAATGAAACTGTAATGACCATAGGATGATGAGTATCAGTGTCCTACTGATTTCCTGTTGCCACTAGGTGGCGTTATGAGTGTGAAACAAAGCTGATAGAGGGGTGTGTCCAGTCTCCCTTACCCTCCCATTAAGCCTGTGAAGTTTGAGGCACATCGGACAATGTATGTCAGAGATGTAACAATTTGGTGCACTGTGGTATATGAGTAAAATCCCACATTTAGAGGGTTGCTACGGCAACACCGTTCAATATTCTACAAAACCATGAATATCTTTTGATGGGCTACTTGTGTAGATGATCTGGAGCCATTTTGGTGTGACTGGATGAAAAGCTGTAGTAGAAGATGATTCAAATAGCAGGCCTGAAAAATGTGAGAAATGCTGCAAAAATGAAACCTTAATTAGAACATGTCAGGCTTCCTGTTGGATTTCGGCTATCGGTCCAAGAGACTTTTTTGTACGTCTTAGGATGTTACTTCAGCATGCACGATTTCAGGTACACAGACCAAGCACTGCCCTGGGGCTGATGTTTAGAACCTATCTGGGCCTGAAATGGAAAAAAAGTCCAAATTCAGAGGGTTGCTACGGCAACACCGTTCAATATTCTACAAAATCATGAATATCTTTTGATGGGCTACTTGTGTGGATGATCTGGAGCCATTTTGGTCTCACTGGGTCAAATGCCCTAGGAGGAGTTGAGGCAAAAAGGCCTGGAAAAGGCGAAAAATGCTGCAAAAATGACACTTTAAAGTGAACGTGGCTGACTTCCTGTTGTGTTTCGGCTATCGGTCCAAGAGACTTTTTTGTAGATGTTAGCATTTTACATCAGCAGGCACATTTTCAGGTACATAGAGAAAGCACAGCCCAGGGGCTGATGTTTAGAATCTCTGTGAATTTGAAATTGAAAAAAGTCCAAATTCAGAGGGTTGCCATGGCAACACCGTTCAATATTCTACAAAACCCTGAATAACTTTTGATGGGCTACTTGTGTAGATGATCTGGAGCCAATTTGGTGTCACTGGGTGAAATGCCCTAGGACAAGTTCGTTCAAATAGCAGGCGTGGAAATCGCAAAAATTGACACCTTCAATTGAAGATGGCCGACTTCCTGTAGGGTTTGGGGTATGGGTCCAAGAGACTTTTTTGTACGTCTTAGTATGTTACACGAGCATGTACATTTTCATACATGTAGAGAAAACGTAGCTCCGGGGCTACTCAAAAAACTTGCTATTTTAAGATATTCCGAGCTGCCACTAGGCGGCGCTCTAACGTTTATGGACTTTATGCATATGAGTGTGTTCAGGGCAGCATGCTTATCACACCACTGAAGTTTGAGCCAGATTGGGCAAGTTGGCTTTGAGTTACAGCCATTTTTGTGTTCATGGCGAATCATCGAACTTTGCCGTCCCATAAGGGTCACGCCCTTTTGTCAAAAACTCACAGTTTTGAAAACACAGTAAGTCCAACTTCTTAAGGCTTTCCAGGTGAAATTTGAGATGGTTCTGCTAAACCACCTTGGAGCTGGACCTCCAAGTGTAAAATATGACATTTCCTGTTCCCACTAGGTGGCGCTGCGACTGATATTAAATATTGTCATATGTATGTGTTCAGGGGGGCACCCTCATCCTACTGGAGAAGTTTGATGCACATTGGATCATGTAGGTATGAATGAGAGGCAATCAAATTTTCATGGCGAATGATCAAAGGTCAAAGGGGCATAAGGACCCCTCCCCCTTGGCAAAAACTCACCATTTTCGAGATTTAGATTCCCCTGGGGGTGTAGGTTAGACAAACCAAATATGAAGATGATAACGTCTAAAACCTCTGAGTTATTAGAGAAAGTGTGAGGGCTGCAAATCGCCAAATTTGCATAATTAATTCAAAATGGCGGACTTCCTGTTGGGTTTAGGGCATGGCTCCAAGAGGATTTTTGTGCGCCTGGACATGATATACATGTGTATGAAGTTTCATTCATGTACGTGAAACACAGCGGTGGGGCTCCAGTTTAGGGGCGCTAGCGAGCCATTTGGGCGCGCCCTTGCCCGAGCCCATTAAAATACTTAAATTTTCACCAGGTGTGATGCATGTGCAAAGTTTCATGAGTTTTTGAATATGATAAAGCCCCCAAAAAGCCAATTCATTTGCCTGAATAATAATAAAAATAAAAAAAATAATAATAAAAATAATAAACGAAGCAATTACAATAGGGCCTTCGCACAGTTCGTGCTCGGGCCCTAATAATAAAAAAAAAAAAAAAAAAAAAAAATAATAATAATAATAAACGAAGCAATTACAATAGGGCCTTCGCACAGTTCGTGCTCGGGCCCTAATTAAAACCGCAAGCGGTGATATCGGGCCCTCGCACTCCGCGCGCGTCGACCTGTGGCGCTCGTCGACCCGTGCCGCACTCGGAGGTTTTGTGATCGTGATGGGTCTCTAGAAAGTTGAATTCTTTTATAGGAAAAGGTATCTTTTGCTCTCGGCATAGACGCAATGGAATATTTGGGGGTGTGGTCACGGCTCCAGCATGCAAAATAGGGCATGGGTCTGATTGACTTTTTGATGGGCTGTTTGTCTAGATGATGTGGAGCCAATTTGGTCTCACTGGCTGAAATGCCCTAGGAGGAGTTCATTCAAATAGCAGGCCTGAAAATGGCAAAAATTGACACTTTCAATTGAAGATGCTGGACTTCCTGTAGGGTTTGGAGTATGGCTCCAAGAGACTTTTTGTATGTCTTAGGATGTTACATGAGTGTGCAAAATTTCAGAGCTGTAGATAAAATGTAACTCAGGGGCTAGCTAAAAAACATGGTATATTATGATATTTAAAGCTGCCAGTAGGGGGCGCTCTAACGTTTATGGACTTTATGCATATCAATGTGTTCAGGGCAGGAGGCTTATCAAATAGATGAGGATTTTGTAAGGAATGGTGAAAGATATTTCATGTATTTCAGAGCAAAACTAATTCTGTGGACGGTCATACAAATTTTCATTTGCTTCTGTAGGGGGCGCTATTGCGCCTACAGTCTTGAATCTGTAGTTATGGATTCAGCCTGGGTGTGTACATGAGTGATTAAATTTTCAGCCTGATCAGACAAAGCATGTGCGAACAAGTGCACAAACAATTTTGGTGGTGAGGGAGAAAAACAAAGGCCAAATTTAATGGCCTGGTGTGACAAGGCCGTTTAATATTTTGTAAAGATTTCCACAATATTTGATGGGCTACTTGTGTAGATGATCTGGAGCCAATTTGGTGTCAGTGGGTGAAATGCCCTAGGACGAGTTCGTTCAAATAGCAGGCGTGGAAATCGGCAAAAATTGACACCTTCAATTGAAGATGGCCGACTTCCTGTAGGGTTTGGGGTATGGGTCCAAGAGACTTTTTTGTACGTCTTAGTATGTTACATGAGCCTGTACATTTTCATACATGTAGATAAAACGTAGCTCCGGGGCTACTCAAAAACATTGCTATTTTAAGATATTCCGAGCTGCCACTAGGCGGCGCTCTACCGTTTATGGACTTTATGCATATGAATGTGTTCAGGGCAGCATGCTTATCACACCACTGAAGTTTGAGCCAGATTGGGCAAGTTGGCTTTGAGTTACAGCCATTTTTGTGTTCATGGCGAATCATCGAACTTTGCCGTCCCATAAGGGTCACGCCCTTTTGTCAAAAAGTCACAGTTTTGAAAACACAGTAAGTCCAACTTCTTAAGGCTTTCCAGGTGAAATTTGAGATGGTTCTGCTAAACCACCTTGGAGCTGGACCTCCAAGTGTAAAATATGACATTTCCTGTTCCCACTAGGTGGCGCTGCGACTGATATTAAATATTGTCATATGTATGTGTTCAGGGGGGCACCCTCATCCTACTGGAGAAGTTTGATGCACATTGGATCATGTAGGTATGAATGAGAGGCAATCAAAATTTCATGGCGAATGATCAAAGTTCAAAGGGGCATAAGGACCCCTCCCCCTTGGCAAAAACTCACCATTTTCGAGATTTAGATTCCCCTGGGGGTGTAGGTTAGACAAACCAAATATGAAGATGATAACGTCTAAAACCTCTGAGTTATTAGAAAAAGTGTGAGGGCTGCAAATCGCCAAATTTGCATAATTAATTCAAAATGGCGGACTTCCTGTTGGGTTTAGGGCATGGCTCCAAGAGGATGTTTTGTGCGCCTGGACATGATATACATGTGTATGAAGTTTCATTCATGTACGTGAAACACAGCGGTGGGGCTCCAGTTTAGGGGGCGCTAGCGAGCCATTTGGGCGCGCCCTTGCCCGAGCCCATTAAAATACTTAAATTTTCACCAGGTGTGACGCATGTGCAAAGTTTCATGAGTTTTTGAATATGATAAAGCCCCCAAAAAGCCAATTCATTTGCCTGAATAATAATAATAATATAATTAAAACCGCAAGCGGTGATATCGGGCCCTCGCACTCCGCGCGCGTCGACCTGTGGCGCTCGTCGACCCGTGCCGCACTCGGAGGTTTTGTGATCGTGATGGGTCTCTAGAAAGTTGAATTCTTTTATAGGAAAAGGTATCTTTTGCTCTCGGCATAGACGCAATGGAATATTTGGGGGTGTGGTCACGGCTCCAGCATGCAAAATAGGGCATGGGTCTGATTGACTTTTTTGATGGGCTGTTTGTCTAGATGATGTGGAGCCAATTTGGTCTCACTGGGTGAAATGCCCTAGGAGGAGTTCATTCAAATAGCAGGCCTGAAAATGGCAAAAATTGACACGTTCAATTGAAGATGCTGGACTTCCTGTAGGGTTTGGAGTATGGCTCCAAGAGACTTTTTTGTATGTCTTAGGATGTTACATGAGTGTGCAAAATTTCAGAGCTGTAGATAAAATGTAACTCAGGGGCTAGCTAAAAAACATGGTATATTATGATATTTAAAGCTGCCAGTAGGGGGCGCTCTAACGTTTATGGACTTTATGCATATCAATGTGTTCAGGGCAGGAGGCTTATCAAATAGATGAGGATTTTGTAAGGAATGGTGAAAGATATTTCATGTATTTCAGAGCAAAACTAATTCTGTGGACGGTCATACAAATTTTCATTTGCTTCTGTAGGGGGCGCTATTGCGCCTACAGTCTTGAATCTGTAGTTATGGATTCAGCCTGGGTGTGTACATGAGTGATTAAATTTTCAGCCTGATCAGACAAAGCATGTGCGAACAAGTGCACAAACAATTTTGGTGGTGAGGGAGAAAAACAAAGGCCAAATTTAATGGCCTGGTGTGACAAGGCCGTTTAATATTTTGTAAAGATTTCCACAATATTTGATGGGCTACTTGTGTAGATGATCTGGAGCCAATTTGGTGTCAGTGGGTGAAATGCCCTAGGACGAGTTCGTTCAAATAGCAGGCGTGGAAATCGCAAAAATTGACACCTTCAATTGAAGATGGCCGACTTCCTGTAGGGTTTGGGGTATGGGTCCAAGAGACTTTTTTGTACGTCTTAGTATGTTACATGAGCCTGTACATTTTCATACATGTAGATAAAACGTAGCTCCGGGGCTACTCAAAAAACATGCTATTTTAAGATATTCCGAGCTGCCACTAGGCGGCGCTCTAACGTTTATGGACTTTATGCATATGAATGTGTTCAGGGCAGCATGCTTATCACACCACTGAAGTTTGAGCCAGATTGGGCAAGTTGGCTTAGAGTTACAGCCATTTTTGTGTTCATGGCGAATCATCGAACTTTGCCGTCCCATAAGGGTCACGCCCTTTTGTCAAAAAGTCACAGTTTTGAAAACACAGTAAGTCCAACTTCTTAAGGCTTTCCAGGTGAAATTTGAGATGGTTCTGCTAAACCACCTTGGAGCTGGACCTCCAAGTGTAAAATATGACATTTCCTGTTCCCACTAGGTGGCGCTGCGACTGATATTAAATATTGTCATATGTATGTGTTCAGGGGGGCACCCTCATCCTACTGGAGAAGTTTGATGCACATTGGATCATGTAGGTATGAATGAGAGGCAATCAAATTTTCATGGCGAATGATCAAAGTTCAAAGGGGCATAAGGACCCCTCCCCCTTGGCAAAAACTCACCATTTTCGAGATTTAGATTCCCCTGGGGGTGTAGGTTAGACAAACCAAATATGAAGATGATAACGTCTAAAACCTCTGAGTTATTAGAAAAAGTGTGAGGGCTGCAAATCGCCAAATTTGCATAATTAATTCAAAATGGCGGACTTCCTGTTGGGTTTAGGGCATGGCTCCAAGAGGATTTTTTGTGCGCCTGGACATGATATACATGTGTATGAAGTTTCATTCATGTACGTGAAACACAGCGGTGGGGCTCCAGTTTAGGGGGCGCTAGCGAGCCATTTGGGCGCGCCCTTGCCCGAGCCCATTAAAAA
>NW_022060205.1:0-34552 GCF_007364275.1 Archocentrus centrarchus
TATATATATATATATATATATATATTTATATATCTATATATTATATATTATATCTATCTCTCTATTCTCTATATCTCCTCTATTATATATCTCTATCTATCTCTCTCCTCTCTCTCTCTCTCTCTCTCTCTCTCTCTCTCTACTCTCTCTCTCCTCTCTCCTCTTCTTCTCTCCTCCTCTCTCCTCTTCTCTTCTCTCTCCTCTATCTATCTCTCTCTCTCTCTCTCCTTCTCTCTCTATTCTCTCTCTCTCCTCTCTCTCTCTCTCTCTCCTCTCTCTTCTCTCTCTCTCCTCTCTCTTCTCTCTCTCTCTCTCTCTCTCTCTCCCTCTCTCTCTTAATCTCTCTCTCTCCCTCCCCCCCCCCCCTCGCCCCCCCCCCCGCCTCTTGCTGTGTGTTTCCATTCCTCTTTTCTCCCCCGCGTCTCGCTCCCCTTCCCTCTCACCCTTCAGACTGATCAACACGTTTAAAATGTGAAATAGTGAAATAGTGAAATAACTGTCAATAACATCTGAGCCCCTGAAAAATGGGGGGAAAATGGCCTTAATGGTTAAATCTTTGTTACACCAATCAACTGAAAGCACTAAGTGTGGACTGTAGTTATTTAAATGATGAGTAGAGACCTAAATTGTAAAACACTTAAAAAAAAAAAGAAAAAAAAAACCAGACCTAACTGTAGGTGTTTGTATGGGTTTACTTTCACTTATGTTTACACTGTACAACTTTCTTACAGTATAATAATGATAGTATCTCTTCAATCAATCCCCAAAAAAGAATCCCCTTCAAAGCTCTGTAACAGGTTCTCACCTAGAGAATGGATGCCTTTGTTCTTCAGGAACACGTTGGCAAAAATGTCCACATTGACATTAATTAGTGTCCCCAGTTCTGTGGTTAACTCCCAGTACCCCACCTGCAACAAAGAGACAAACAGCACTGGATCAAAGGCAAACCTTTTTTTTTAATTTTAATCCAGAAGAAAAAAAAGACAAAATCACTGGTCCATCCTTTTTACATTATCAGTGCTGCAGGCAAACAGAGGCCAAATCTGTGCCTCCGGCACGTTAGCCTTAGCCATGATTCCTTTTGTGGCAAAATATTTTTTAATATAGTCATAAGTTAAGACTCTCAAATGTAGCTTTAAAATGGAGAAACAACATGTACTATATAAAAGTGTAGATACAGCACATTAAAACACTGTGGCCCCAACAACTAGTAATTATTTTTTATTTATTTATCTTTCTCTTTGAATCACAGTAAAAATCGCCTCAGTAGGATTCAAATGGCCCATGGAATTTGATCCAACTTGAAAAAAATCCGTCTTATGTGTAAGTCAGATAAAATCAGATTCTTCAAAATAGACAGTTTGGGGTCTGATATTGAATTTCAGAGCAACTGGTTCGTCTCTGGATTTGCTTCCACAAATATTATAATCTTGTATTTTTGGTTATAATTGTGAGTTTGTAGCTTATGCTTGCCTCCTGCGCTTGCCATGATTGTCTCTGGTGAAATGAACTTATTGGCCCAGTGTAGCGAACCGCTTATGTCGTGTGTGTGTATAAAGCAATCTCCAGGCATTGTTACTGTGTGCAGTTGTGCATGAAGGAGCCGATGCACGGAAGTGGGCGTGGCGGCAGCTGAGGAGGGCTAAACTCATCCAACTTATGTGATCACATTTAATTGTAAATGTATTACAATGGGACCAGATTTTTCACCCGAGCTAGGCGAAAATCTGACTTGTATGATTTGATTTAGGACCCGCAGAAGCCATCAGATTAGAGCGAAAATCTGACTTGTGTGACTTTGACTTAGGCAAATTCTACTGTATATTTAAAGTCCAAGGAATTCCCCTAAAAATACATATATATATTTATTTTTTAAGCTCAATAAATGCATATTTGTACAGATCAGAAGTAATTCTGGTAAATAATTAAGCAAAAATGAAGCTTCATTTTACACAAGCAAAAAGAGATGTTTTAACTTGAGAACAGAAGCTGTTGCTGCCTCCTAGTGATAAACAGGTTTGTTGTTACTGTGTGCTATGATTTAAAATCTTACTGAACGTTGCATCTGGAAGATCTTTGTCCACTGGATCTTCACTGCTTCAGGAGATTCTTTGTGCTGTATGCTTAACAAAGTCATTTTCATTTGTCAGCCAAATACTTGTCATAGTTGTTGCATCAAGTAGAATTCTTAGAATTTTTTAAATTTTAGGGACTTACACAGTAATGGACTGACATGAACGGCGATGTTGCCTTATGGCTCTCCGATGTATCTTTCGTGTCATCTCAGAAAGTGGAACTCGAGAAGTAGAACTGGCCTCTCTGTAGTCAGCCTCGTTTTCATTACGATCATAATAAACATCTTCTGGTTCAAAGCTCGACAATTTCATAGGTGGAGAGGGCATCCTAAAAATTGCTGAGTTTATTGTGGCTTGGACACCTTCTACCACGATAGACCTGCTTGTTTCCTCTAGCTGACTGACTGATGGGATGGGGATATGAGGTTTCGGTGGGAGTACTTTCCGAAGACTTTTTAAGACTACTTTCTTTTTCGGTTCATAAAATGATTGCCCAGACAACAATGTGGCTACATCACTGCCTCTGTGCTCATCAACCATTAAATGAGGACTTCCTTCAAGTGGAGAGCCAACCTTTGCATCCATGTCAGGTGTAAACATGTTACTGGATGAAAAGCCAAATACACCCGTTGTTCCATAAGACCGAGAAACAATAGGAGCCTTTTGGGCCATGGAAACGTGTCTGGGGACACTGCTGCCAAACAGTGTGGGAACCTCAGGCAAAGAGGACGCGTCACTCTGTGCCAATGTAGGGACATGTTTTGCTGAATATTTAATATCCATGAAGTTCTGTGGCTGACTATCTGGCAATGATAATGAATGTGCAAATAAGCAACCAGGAGGTGAGACCATCTGTTGAACTCTAAAGGGTGGTCGATGTGGAGAAAATCCAAAAGAAAAAGATCGTGGAACATCTTCTGAAGCATGCACCAGATTAAGGGGAGGGGGAGGGGGAGGGGGAGGGGATGGAGCAGCATGGGGAACATCTTCATATGCTTCCATACTGAAGTCCATACTGAAGAAGCTGTCCTTTAATTTTGAAAGGAGAGAAATGAAGAAAAAACTGAATTCCTCCACAAACCACTAACATCCAATTTTAATCTGACTTCAACAAGAATGATATTAGTGATGTTACCTGACAGGTTTTACAAGGAAATTCATACATGAACATTAACTCAACACAAAAAAATGAGAATTGTGTACTGCACTGTCCTAAGGACAATGGCTGCATGTTAATTTAGAAATATATACATTTGTTAATTTGCTGTCATTTGTTTTGCTTTGAAAGTAGTGAATGTGCAGTATTAATCTGAGTGTAAAGGGACTAACCTTGTTTATGACATCGTCATAATGTGTGGGTTTTTCACAGAGCATGTATTGAGGTTCAGCCTATACCAAGGAGATAAACGCAGCCATTAGTAAAAAAAGAAGAAGAAAAGAAAAACGTGGTCATTGGTTGTGAAGCATGCAGCAGAAATGTGTCAGTCAAATCAATAACATGATGATCAACATTTGTTTACTATGGATGTGTTGTGCCCTGGCCCAAGGAAACGTAACTAATTTCTATGCAGCTCGAGTTTGTGTGTTACACGACTTACTGTGTATGAATAACAGTTTGTATCAATTCCTACCTCAAAACAACACATCAACTCCGCTTTCTCATCCTCTTCCTCTTCCTCATCCTCGAGAGAAATCCAGTCAATGTAGGGAAGGAAGTCCACATCCTCCTCTGCAATCAACTTTGGGACGTCTGTAAAACCGTCTCCTGCTTGTTCTGAGTCCTAAAAAATATTGAATTAAAAGCTCAAAAAACCCACCCTCAAATCTAGACTGTAAAGTAAGCGGCTTAACGGGATAAGATCTGAAGACAAATAAGACTGTAGAAAAAGCTGATTGCACAAACCCTTTCCTCAATGGCCACAAAGCTGGTAAACTGACACAGGATGGAAAATTCTTTGCTCAGCTCAATGATGAAGGACTTCAACTCTGCTTTTCTACCCTGCAAGAGTGAAGCAAATATCACACACACATACTTTACTTAAGCAGGCAGCCAAGCTATGCTAACGGCTGCCACTGCACCGGGCTGTGTAAGCAATGCTTTTCAAAGTGTCCCTTTAATTTTTCTGAGCAGTGTACATAGAAAAAAATATAATTTTAATCTGCCATTTAACCAGATTAATGAACACGTTCAACAACAGGAGGTATTAGCACATCTGTTTATTGCCCCTACAATATCTATGACTGCTCATGGACAGCTGTGGTTAAAGGTTTACATACACTCATTATGAGCATGAATGTGATGGGAATCTGGGACTTTGAATTAATTCTTCATGCCCATGATGAGTAGATCTAAACTTTTATACTGCAACACAGATTCTGAACCTTTTAAATTTTGCCCCAGACAAATATCCCAACTTTATAATAATAACTGCAAAAGAGTAACACTGAAACCACTAAAAACAAAACAAAAAAAACCCATTTCTCTGGAAATTAAATGGAACTTAACTGAAAACATACATTCAAAGCACAATAAAATATTTAAACAAAAATAAGAGCTAAGATGTAAAGCTTAGAATAGATGTCTCAGTGTTTGTCTGACTTTAGTCTCACTTGCAGACAAAATACCTCATGTTCAGCTTCACTGGTATCCAGGTTTCCATCTTCATAATCCCTGATGATGGCCCTCGCGGTGAGCTTGTGCAGAAACTGAATACATGACATAGTCATCACCTCACTGTCCTCATGGTCACATGACAATCATCCAGCATCAGGACTGCAGGCCCAACAAGTGAGATGTAAACATGTACAGCAGGTACTGCTGAGTGTCAGTGTTTGTGCTCTTACTGTGCCCCTGGTCTTCTGCAGCTCACTGGTTGACACCATTGTTTTGAGCTCCTGACCACCCAGGTTTCCAAGGAGAGTAGCCTGCATTAAAACTGGAGTTAGCAAGGAGAATTTGCTTCTTTGCATCGTGGTGTTATACTGTTACTATTTGGTGGGGTCAAAAGCCAGAGATCACATTACAAAGGAGTTGGGAGGTGTTAAAAGAAGTTAAAATATTTTTGCCTCTGCAGTTTCTAAGTCAGCAATCAAACTGAAGCAGATCAGCGGCACTGATCATGCACAGGAGGTCAGATTACCTTCAGTTGTACCCTTCTATCAGATCACACTGATTTTGTTGGACTCATATGAACCTTCAACACAAACAACCTGCAGTTACTGTTGACCTGTTAGAATGTGACTGAGCCTTAAGTTTAAAGCAAAGCATTACTATAGAACTGTGGTAGGTGGAAACATGGTATTGAAAATAAGTTAAAGGCTCTCTCTGCTGCATCTCTCGTCCTGATTGGTGCCAGAGGCTCACCTACACGCATACAAAGCTACAAAATGAGGAGCGACAGAATCTCTTCTCCGTCAACACTGGCTTCAGTTGCTTTTTGCATTTTTGTTTATTAATTATTAGCTGAGTATTGAGTTATGAGCAGGTATGATTTTTGGTCTTGGTTTATTAGTTTTAGGGGAGCACTCTGAGCCCGACAGCCTCAATCTGATGCCTTCTTCTTTTCTTTAGTATTTGTTTGTTTTGCTGGGGCTTCCATTTTACACAGTTGTATTTGGTTTTCATTATTTTTCTATTATCATATAGTCCTTAAACTGCAGCAACACATATCAAAGTACTTTTTGAACCCTAATGTGACCTAAGAGACTGTCACAGACTTCCCTCCACAGTCACAGCCACACGTGTGCCTATGATGGTTTCCTCATTGCCTCAAAGACATCCTTGATAGGTTAACTAGTTTGATTTGAAATTGTCCATGAGTGTGGATCCAGGGTAGATAAAGTGCACAGAATAAAGTGTATATGAATGTGAGAAAAAGGTGAACATGACTTCGAAGTGCGGCGTGATTTGAGTGGCCAGAAAGAATAAATGTCAGTCCATACAAGAAACCCTGTGGAACACTATCAGATCATGTGGAGACATTTTTCACAGATTCACTTGTTAAATGATCATTTTTAGGAAGCAAAGTGTTGCTTTCCATATGTAAAAGGAACACAAGGAAACTGCAGGGCTGCATTCAGTTTGCAGCTACAGACATGAACAGCTTACCTGAGTGCAGTGCATCACAAAGCCATAAACCAGAGTGTGACAGTCATTGAAGAGGGCGTGCAGCTGTTTGGGGGCCTGCAGAGCAGATGGAGCTGTAGGGTTGAACTGCTGCCACTTGACAGACACTGAACTGCAGCCAGGAGATGCCATACGCTTCACCTGACATGCCACCTGTAAACAAGACAAATTCACACCGGATCTCCAATCGCTTTCTCAATTTTGGATTAATTTTATCATTTACATATTTACAATTTTTCATAATGAGTCAACAATAACTGACAGCTGCTGATCTGTGATAAATTTGAGCTCCTACCTTCTTGGCCCAGTTGTGTTTGGTTTTTGTGTCAAAGAATTCATAGGCTCCGCCCCCTGCTTGAGCCAGGGCTCTCAGCATGTGTCGGTTGGCTGTTGGGCTAAAATCATAAAGACAAATAACTTCATACACCTTTAAACATCCAGCCAGAAATATACCAGAAGTTTATTGATGGCTACCAAAAGCATCTGGTGGACATGTAACCAAACATTAGTGGAGGTGTATGTATGTATTTGAGCCTGTGTGGATTAGAGAAAATCCAAAATAAGTTATTTTATTTCTTTTATAATTATTATTACCTCCGCCAAGGAGGTTATGTTTTTGGTCGCGTTGGTTTGTTTGTCTGCTTGTTTGTCAGCAGGATTACTCCAAAAGTTATGAACGGATTTTGATGAAATTTTGTGGAGTGGTGGAAAATGACAAGAGGAAGAAGTGATTACATTTGGCGGTGATCCGGATCACGATCTGGATCCAGGAATTTTTTTAAGGATTCTTCACTATTGCGGATAGGGGGTTATTGTTGTCTGGGAAAGATGAAAGATTATTTCACAGTATTTAGATACACGTATTACAGCGTCAGTGACTCTATGGCCTTGGCGGAGGTTTGCGCGGTTTACTATGACATTCATGCCCATGAGTGGATGTGAACTTCTGCCCCCCCCCCCCCCCCCCCCCCCCCCAAAAAAAAAAAAAAAAAACCTTTTCAGACCTGAGGCCACAAGTGAAGAGGCGGCTGTGCTGAGTATTGTCCCTTAGCAGCTTCAAGGGAGCTCAGCGTTCTGGATATGACCATCCGACAGCAGCAGCAGGTTCCTGATGCCACGAGATGGAGGCAGCAGGCTGAGGGCCCCCAGGGGCCGCCACAGCTCAGTGCTGCCTCCTACTGCAAAGGAGTGCTAACAGGGAGAAGAAGAATCTGGGCATTCTGAAACTCTCTGTTGACAAACTGGTGGCAGAATGGCTTCAAATGCACCATCACCATGCCACTTACATCAAAATTAAACCCTAACCTATAAAACCTATAATACCTGTTCATTAATACAATACAATTGAATCTTTTACAGAAGATATGCACTGTCTGTACTATGAAAAAAGACAAATACAAAAAACAGCACAGTGGTAAATGTCATTTCAAAGGCTGGTATTATTACTGGTATTATAACTGTTACATAACAGTTATACAATCCAAATTTTTTACATTGTTTCCTGTTCATGCTGTAAAGTGAGAAATAGCAATATTTTTCTAGAGCTACGTTTTATAAAATGTAGTTCTCATAGCTGCAAGCACAGGTAAGTGGTAAAACTGAAATGACCACTAACTTTACAGTCAAAGATAGCATGAAAATATGAGGCAATTCAGTGCCGGCTGAACAGGTCAGTTTGCAGTACTGTGGTGGAATTTACAGTAATACACAATGCTGGGACTGGTGCACAGCAGCTGCGGTGTTCACGGTCAGTGTTAGGTCACATCAAGGGTAGCAGAGATGAATTCTGACTGGATTCACTCACTGTGTACGGATTAGAAATCAGCAATGATCGCTCCTGTGATATCAGCTTATTCTTGACTAACTGAGTTGTGTAAGTCCACAAAGAGCAGCAAACCTCAGAGCAACAACAGCCAAAGAAGATTAGAAGATAGCACTGAGTCAGGAAACCCAAACAATCCCTCCCATGAATTAAATTCCCAGCTGATGATGAGAATAGTTTCCCCCTTACAGCCACATCTCTGCCAGACAAGCTTCATTAGAAAAAAGGCTTCTTCTGGATAATATTAGCTAGTGTTAGCCTTACCTGCTAAAACAAGCAAATGTCACTAAGGAGATACTCTCTGAAGCTCCATCAGCTTTTGGTGTTGTGTAGTCTGTGTTTGCTCATGTTAGTTATTAATGGACCCCATGCTATTGTTAGCTGGTGTTGCTCATTGTTGAGGTGTTAAAGAAGCATTAGCAATAAGTGACCAGCACGGGGGCAGAAATTATTCACAATTCTTTTGGACAATGGCTCCCAGGAGGCAGAAGATTCATACTCACTTTGATAAATCCGGCTTCTTCATAAACTTCAACAGTGGCTGCACTGTTAGAAAGCTTCCGTGTGATCTGAAAAGGCAAACACATTAACAGTTAGGAAATCTATCACGCTTACAGCAGCGATATCTGATCATACTGATGATATCTCATAACACCTTTACAGGTCATACGAGATTGATTTGACACATTTGTATCAAAGGAGTGCTCGTTTATACAAGTCTTGCACTGGTGGGAATAATCCAAATATGACATGTGTAAATGATCAGCTAATGTGAAATAACGGATATCTCATTGTCTCTCAGATACATCCTCATGGATGAAGTCACACCATCTTCAACTTAATCTTTCTAAGACTGAACTACTGGTGTTTCCTGCATCAGACAAATTAGACCGTTTCTAACGCCACATGCTGCTCAGCTCCTGGTGCAGGCTGTGGTCATCTCGCGCCTTGATTATATGTGACGCAGTGCTAACGGGCCTTCCCGCCTGTGCTATTAAACCATTACAAATGATCCAGAGCGCAGCAGCACGTTCTGGTCTTTAATCTTCCAAAACGGGCACGTCACCCCACTGCTCATTGAGCTTCATGGCTTCCGGTTGCTGCTCGCATCAAATATAAAGCCTATAAGGTAATGACAGAAGACAGCTATGTTCCATCTCGGCCTTTGCGCTCCTCCACTGAATGTCGCCTTGCTTTACCCAAAATCTACCCAAAGCAATCCAGACTGTTGTGCTCCATAGTTCCCAGATGGTGAATAAGCTGCCTACCTCCACCAGAGCAGCTGAGTCCCTCGATTGTTTTAAGAACTCCTAAAAACTGAGCTTTTTGGAGAATACCTGCACTAACTAAGACAATTACTTTGATTGTGTATAGACATACATTTTAATGTGCCATTGGTTTTTATTGTTCAACTCTTTTAATGTTTTATTTTTTGTTTTGGCTTTTTGTGTTATTGTGTCATCATTGTAAGTCGCTTTGAATAAAGGCCTCTGCTAAATGTAATAAAGTAATACGCAGTGACACACCAGAGAGATGTGCTGCTCCAGTTCCTGTCACTCAGCTTATTCCACAATCTCACACTTATTAGTATTTATTTATATCGTCATCTGCATTAATCATTAGTTATTATTAATCTCTGTCCCCCCCCCCGGCAGATGACCCCCCCTCCCTGAGCCTGGTTCTGCTGGAGGTTTCTTCCTGTTAAAGGGAGTTTTCTTCCCACTGTCACCAAGTGCTGCTCATAGGGGGTCGTTTGGACTGTTGGGCTTTCTCTGTAATATGTAGGGTCTTTACCTTATAATATGAAGCGACTTGAGGCGACTGTTGTGATTTGGTGCTATATAAATAAAACTGAATTGAACTGAATTAGGGTGTACCCTGCCTTTCGCCCTATGACAGCTGGGATAGGCTCCAGCCCCCCCGCAACCCTGACCAGGATAAGCGGAAGCGAATGGATGGATGGATGGATGAATTGAATTATAATCTGAGCTAACACTTTAGCGTCGTAACAGCTTCCGGCTCAAGCTATTCTCTAAATGCATAAAACTGACCTGTTCCAAACAAAATGACATTGAGTCTCAGGCTGTGATCCAGGCTGCTGATAATTTGCAGCGCAATTCTGCGGGCCAAGCAGAGAGACTCTCCCATCATGGACTCAGACGTGTCCAACAACAGGATGACTTCATCGGCATCTGAACTGGAGCTGACCTCAAAGTCTGGATAGAAAACCAACATGCAGGCCTAAAGGAAAGAACATGAGAACGCTCAAAAAGAATTTTTATAGAGAGAGGAAGAGAAGAAGATAAATAGAGAGACCTGGCTGTCCTTGTCAGGGTGTTTTTCCACCCACATCCTTGGCAGGTGGACCTCAGACAGCACGATGGATAGCTGGAATCCCTCTGGACCCATGACCTGTCCTGGCAGCACGCTCACCACTGCCTTACAGTCAGTTTTCTACATAATCACACAGAAAAGAGGAAAAAATGACGGCTTGCCAGTAACTAATCCTTTTTGAACAGTGCTGGACTCAGCTGCTTCTACACAAATCAACATAACACAACTTTAAATTTGTGGTAGAGTCCACCCAACACAAACACAAAACCCAGGCACATTTTAGTGACATGAAAAAATATCTATTTTCCCTTTAATTAGAAGAGTGAACCATGAATTTTGACATTTTGCTCAAATGAGTCTGTTAAGAATCTCATGACCGTGAGGTTACTGTAAATCCAACAATGACTTCCAACATAGGCGAATCCGTCTAAAATTTTATCTATAACAATAAAGGGTAATGCAGTAATAATTTTATACTATAAGTTAAGATCTGATAAGTATTATTGCTGGAAAAAGAGAGGTGACCTGCTGTCAGCCTCACTCAAAGAAATCAGTGAACTCTTCCTAAATTAGCTGCCACTGAGTGAAACGAAGTATTTCCAAAAGCAGCTCGTTCTGACTGCACGTGTCAAACCAGCCATGGGACGCCTTCACTGTGGTGACCCCTCAGGAAATAAGCCAGCAGCTGAAAATTGTACAGGCAGAGTTTTGTTACTTTAGCTCTAATTTTTTGTTTACTCAACAAAACCTCTGAAGGTAGAAATATATACCACTAAGTTTTATTGTTAAGCTCAAGTTAACCACAAGTAAAAAAATAATTAAAAAGGCATTCAATCATGCTGCATTTATAGTCAGAGCTTCCTCATACTTTTTATACAGTGCAGATGAGAAAAAAAACTGTATCAAGTTCTGGACTCAGAAACACAGCACCTACTCATCTCCTGTCTAACAATAATCACACTAAAATGGAAAAAACACCCAAATGACCTTCATCTTGACATTGTGAGTGATGCATTGCAGGCTGGAGATCTCATAGGGCATCTCAGCTGACAGGTCCAAGGTGAACTCTCTGAGAGAGAAAGAATGAGTAAAGCCTGAGTACTCAAGAGGAACACAGACATCACAATTTTACAAACACTCATCGTGGGCATGAATGTGATGGTAACTTTTTTAGCCATCAAGTGTCAAATTGTGACCACAACAACACATTTCTGACCATTTTCTGTATTAAATTAAAAATAATGAAATTATTAATTAAATTGTTGATTAATGAGATACATCTAGTTATGTATACAAAGTTGACCTAGTAAACCCAGAGGATGAAGTGAGGGCCTGCACAAGAATAAGATAAATAAAGATTATTTTGAGCTGTAAATAATGCAAAGCTACTCTATCGGAGTTGTTTATTAAAAATATGGAGCTGGAGACGAGCAGACTGGCTAACAGATCCACGGCCTCACCACAGAACTCCACTGAAACGAAACACTGAAACATTAAGCTCATTAAACTAAAACGGTTAATACAGCTCACCTGGCACTCGCCGCCTCATCACGCACACAAACCTTCTCCACGGTGACCTGATGAGTGACAGAAAACAAAGAGCCTTAAAAGCCATTTGGGTTTCACTACTGAAATACAAGAGAGCTGGCTTGATGAAGCCAAATTAACACTTCAAACACTGCTAGGAAGTAATTCTTTTCTGGACATGGACCATTATCTCAAGAAATTTTATTGTGTTTCATTTTTCACCGCAGGGATTAAATTTAATTTTAAAAGCCATATTTCTCAACTACCAGCACTGCAAAGTCCACACTCATCAAATAAGGTGAAAACGCTCCTGTTACCTGTGTGGTCTGGTTAAGGGCTGCACTCTCCTGCCATGGAGCCACACTGCCAGGCAGGGAGAAGAGGATCTGGCCGTCCCTGACGATCAGCTCAGAGACAATGGTCACTTTGATGAGGACAGTCGCACCAGGGGGCAGGTTACCCACACTGATGGTGAACACATCCTACAGTGAGGAAAAAGATGACGTCAGAACCGGTGACGGGACTACAAGGCCTACAAAACACTACAAGACACTAAACACATTAATGTTGGAACAGCATGATGAAGATGTGTGTGTGCGTGATTAGGAGCCGAGAACACACATACAGGTGCGTCCTGGTCCATGAGATAAGCTCCGTGTCCTTTCTCAATAGCCTGCTTGTACTCCCTGCGAGCTTGTTCTTTCTCCTTCACCTGAGAAACAAACATCATTATTTTCCACACGCTGTGTTAAACTGCACAGCACCATAGACTGTATCTACAAGATGGATATAGTCACTGTTTTTGCTGTCTTAGCTTTAGAAACCAAAGGTCATGCACTTCCATGTTGGTATCACTCACACCCAGTAGTTAGGTACATTTTTCCCCCCACAGTCAATACTTAGAAATGATATGTTATCACAGCCAATCAGAGCACTGCCATCTATAGCACCAGACATTATCAACAGAGTGCTGACTATAACACAAACAAGAAGACTTTCATCAATACTGACCAATACTTTTGATCTCACAAGAGGTTCTTGTTTTTGAGTTAAACATGCAAACCCAAAATGTATTGTCGTTCTTTTTCTACAAGATTAGTTTTTTCATGTTGTACTTCACAGAAAATCAGAAAAAACCTCTCATGTGACCTGTAGGTAAGATGAGGGATAAATTATTAACCTACAGTACCTGTCCCACCACATGTTTCCCATTGATGAAAGCTTCAAATCCACACACTGCAGCGGAATCATCCAGGGGGAAAACATACTTTGCCTCAATGGGCACTGAGCTCAGATTGGTGTATTTCTGGAATATGATGACCTAAAAAGAGACCAACAACTCAAACTCAAATCACATGACAGGAAGCTGACAATGAAAAAATACTAAGGAGCCTCTGTCCTGTTTTTGGTTTTCTACCTGAGACAACAGATCCATCAGTTTGCACTTCACATGAACAGCCTGCAGGGGGAGCTGCTGACCGGTGCTGTCCAACAGTCCGGCTGTCACCTCTTCCAGAGGGTTTTTAATATCTTCAAAAGTACTATCGTCTAAAGTGAGTTCTGCACACACAGGGAAAAATCATGTAAAATCAACAGGCAAATACTCAGACTGCACTTTAGGTGACACACAGCAGACCAGCTGGAGAAGGATTTCCTCTGGCTTTTTCAAGGCCAGCAGTCTCCTAAACATTCAGCTGAAACTTGAAGTGCTTAAACATCATCAGTCCCATCCTGACCAATAAAAACAGTCAAACATGCAGTCTGAGGCCCGGAGGCAGCACAGCAGAGGTACAAATACACACTTTACTGAGTATTTCTAGATCTTTACAGGTCATAATGTCATAAAGAGATTAAAAAGCTGTTGTTCAGTTACAGAAACTCTACATGTGAACTGGTCCAGACCACTTGAGATCAATCTGGGCTGCATGTGGCCAATAGCTAAAGTCTCCTTGTGCACACTGAAGTAAAACAAGTAAGCTGAGTGAACTCAAAGCTGCCAGTTTTCTATTTGAATCCCTGCATTGCTCAAAACATACAGAATGTAACAATGAGATTGTTTAATATGAGATCAGTGGAATATTCCAGGTGTCCAGTTCTCACCTTCACCAGAAGAGGGCAGACAGAGCTCAGCTAAGGTGCTCATGGCAGGAGTGAAGTCTTTCAGCTGCTCTCCCTCAATGCTGAACTGAACCACATACTTCAGTTGTACCTGATCAGGACTGTACACCACATACTCATCATCCTGGAGGACACACAGGAGTAGATGAATATTTACATGTGTTAATGCTGAGCACCACATACAACCCCCCCGCCCCCCCCCTCATTCTGACAGAATAATAATAAATTCACTACACAGGAGCAGAATTTACCTTATGGGCAATCTTTTTTTTATTCTACCCTTTGTTTATCTTTCAGTGTTCACTGACTCTCACACACACTGACCTCAAACTCAGAGTGAGTGTTTGGGGTGAGGCGGACCCCGTGCACGCTGTGGTGTCCCTCAGGGGCCTGGGTCAGCGTGATATCTGTCTTGTGGACCTTCACACAACGTCCCAGTGCAACATCCCACACCAACAACAACCGAGAGCCGTCTGTCACACTGGGTTTGGAGTATTTCAGACTGGTGCTGCGGACAGAAAGCATGGAGAGGTGATGCCGTCTCGTTTCCCAAACATTAAAAATCAAATGAACACAAGTTACTGAGTTCAGCTTTCATTTGGGACAACTTACAGTGCTGTGCAAAAGCTTTGAGTCACCCCTCACTTCTTTATATTCCAAGGAGTCCTTTCAAATGCACAAATAAAATGTCTAGCAGATTAGCAGACTGGATTTTGTTATTGAACATTTTCTGGTATTTCTTTGTGTTATGTTGTGTTGTGGTCAGGCTCCGGCTGCTGCTCCACCCCTCCTCTGTCCTCCTGTTACCCTTCCTCCCCCCAAAGAGGAGTTGTACACTCTGATGAGGGACAAAGCAGTGTTCCAGTCTGTTAGTCCTCCACTTGGGGAGGATCAGTCAGTCACTGAACAGCATCATCCAGGATGTCCAGTAGTTTGTCCGTAGTCCTCTTCTCCCCAGAGAGTCCAGTTTCAAGAGGTGCCATAGAGCAAGAGGCGGGGTACATCCTGGACAGGTCACCAGCCTGTAGCAGCCCGGACCTTCTCGCTGTGAGGAAACAGTGCTAACCACCACACCACCGTGCTGCTCAGACTGAAAATCAGTGGCTACAAATCTTATGGAGTTACAAATTTTAAACCTTTGTTTCAAATTGTGATTGATATGTATGGAGGAGGCCAGGAGAGAGGAACACCTGCAGCTACCTGCAGTTCAGCCAGTGGTAATGGTCAGATTTTTATCCACAATGCAGTACCATCTGGAACGTAAATGGCAACAACTTCATTTTCTTGCCTTATACACCGTGTTGTTGCGGGTGGCTGGAGCTCAGGAGGTGGGGGAAGTCACCTACTAATCGGAAGTCTTGCCATCCTTGGTCCAGATACTGAACTCAAGTTGCTCTCCAATACAACAGTTAGTATGTTACTGTTGTATGTGTATATATGTGAATGAGGCACGTTGTATGAAGTGCTTTGAGTGCTCAGAGCAGAAAAGCGACGTATACAAACCAGTCCATCTGATTGTTTGCACGTTTCAATAAAACGCTGCATCTACTTCCATTTTCCCAGGAAAATATAAATGAGGGGTGGCTCAAGACTTTCACACAGTACTGTATGCATGAGAAAACCAAATAAACCAGATTCAGAGACTAACCTCAGGGCATCACTGAAGTAGATTCCACTGCCCAGTTTGCCCATATCTGTTCTTTCTATCCCATGATGCTCGACTCCAACGCGGGGCAACAGCAGCCCACTGAAGAGGAAGACAGAATACTGACTCAGAAAGAGAAGTCATGTGACCTGCCTACCTTTTTCACTGCACACATAAAGCATTAAAGACAGAATTCATATCCAAGTGCAGACTTGATAACGTTTATGTTTATGAAGGAAGTGAACTTTAAAAGTCACATTTACACTCGACAGGACGCTCTTTAAAAAACATTTAGAGTGAAAAATTATGAAAAAAGGAGCAATATGAAGAATAAAACTGTAAACTATATGTTTCAAAATAATGTGATAAATATAGAACACATACTAAATGTGTAAGGTTGTTCGTCTTTCTGTGTTGGCCCTGTGACAGGCTGGCGACCTGTTCAGGGTGTACCCTGCCTCTCGCCCTATGACAGCTGGGATAGGCTCCAGCCCCCCGCGACCCTGAACAGGATAAGCGGAAGCGAATGGATGGATGGATACTAAATGCGACACAAATGGGTCCAAAAACCAAACATCACCTTTTCCTCTAAATTTGCTTAAAAGTGAGACGCTGGGAGGACGTCGAAGAAAAGACAACAAGAGTTTACAGTCACACAATGTATACTCCAGGTTAACATTACAAATATTAACATGTTGATATTATAAACATGCTTTACTGTATCCGTAACTTTTTTGTGAGCAGTCTAACTTTATTGTTCTTGCGCGCGGCAGCAGATCTGAATATGAGGAGCTCACAGCAGTACTCATTAAAGACATCCTTTTAGTTTATCAGCTGCATGGAGATGAAAATGCAGAGCATATAATAAAAAAAACAACCTAAAAAACACAATACTGTGCACTTAGAAACTAAAAAAAAAAAATAAATACACACAGGAAAACAGTCTCTTACCTTCTATAATATAATAATGAACAAAATCCAGTCAGGAAACTAAGTGAAACTAAACTGAATCAAATACAAACATGAAATAATATTAACCTATAATAACTCTGGGAAATGTTTCACCTGCACCTTCCTAACTAAATCTCAACACCGTTCAAATATCTGATTTGATTGTTTCTTTCTTATCCCTTTGTGGTAGGTGGGATCTGTGTGTGTCAGTGTGTAGATGTGCAGAAGGCGGCGTAACCTGTAACCTTAGAGAAATCATTATGTGTGATGAACGTTGCCTCAGGCTGATGCTGCTTCAGTCTTTACTGTAATCTAGTTGCTAAGGTTTTATATGTTTGTGTGGATGTATGTGTTAACATGACTCGGTCAGATGGATTAAGTCTGTGGCTGGACTACATGTTTGTCTTTGGGGTGGCTGTAGCTCAGGAGGTAGAGCGGAAGGTCAGCGGTTCGATTCCTGGCTAGCCTAGGCTGCATGCCAATGTATCCTTGGGCAAGATACTTAACCCCAAGTTGCTCTCCGACGCAACCATTGGAGTGTGAATGTTAGATAATAAAAACCACTTAGCTTAGTTAATCATGGAAGTGCTTGTGTGGATGGAGTAAATGTAAATGTGTTGTATAAGCGCTTTGAGTGCTCAGACAGAGTAGAAAAGTACTGTATAAGAATATGCAGGACCACTTTTTTGCATTTGCGCAATATTTCTAAAATTAGAAACATCCTTTCTCAGAGTGATGCTGAAAAGCTAATTCATGCATTTATTACTTCTAGGCTGGATTATTGTAATTCATTATTATCAGGCTGTCCTAAAAGCTCCCTGAAAAGCCTTCAGCTGATCCAAAATGCTGCAGCTAGAGTACTGACAGGGACTAGAAAGAGAGAGCAGATTTCTCCCATATTGGCTTCTCTTCATTGGCTCCCTGTTAAATCTAGAATAGAATTTAAAATCTTCTCCTCACATACAAGGTCTTGAATAATCAGGCACCATCTTATCTCAAAGACCTCATAGTACCATATCACCCCAACAGAGCACTTCACTCTCAGACTGCTGGCTTACTTGTGGTTCCTAGGATACTTAGAATGGGAGGCAGAGCCTTCAGCTTTCAGGCCCCTCTTCTGTGGAACCAGCTCCAGCTTGGATTCGGGACAGACACCCTCTCTATTTTTAAGATTAGGCTTAAAACTTTCCTTTATGATAAGCTTATAGTTAGGGCTGGATCAGGTGACCCTGAACCATCCCTTAGTTATGCTGCTATAGGCCTAGGCTGCTGGGGGGTTCACATAATGCACTGTTTCTCATTCACCTTATTTACTTTGTTTATACTCCACTCTGCATTTAATCATTAATTGATATTAATCTCTGGCTCTTTCCACAGCATGTCTTTCTCTCCCCTCAGCCCAACCGGTCGCGGCAGATGACCCCCCCTCCCTGAGCCTGATGGAGGTTTCTTCCTGTTAAAGGGAGTTTTTCCTTTCCACTGTCACCAAGTGCTGCTCATAGGGGGTCGTTTTGACTGTTGGGTTTTCTCTGTATTATTGTAGGGTCTTTACCCACAATACAAAGCGCCTTGAGGCGACGTTTGTTGTGATTTGGCGCTATGTAAATAAAATTGAATTGAATTGAATTGAATAGTCCATTTACCATCTTGAGTGCCGTGTCCCTGTTAAGCTGAAATAAGTCTGTTTCACTTACAGTATGATAGAAATGACACTAAACTCTAAACGACAGGATCATTTCACACGTTCTCACCGAGACAGGATTCCTACAAAGTTGTTGGGACTGGAGGAATGGAGGAAAGTCTTCACGTTCCCCAGCTCACTCTTAAAGGTCTGAAGTTCCACCCCTCGGCTGACGCGCACGATCTGCTGGATCTGCACCTTTCTGCAGCACACAGATTACACCAAGGACACGTGAGAAAAAGGTCTTTGTGCAGTTGCAACAACGGACAAAACAACAGCATACTGAAGACATTTGCTAGAAAACTGAATTCAGTTCTGTTTGAACACTCTGGCTCATTTACCTCAGTGACTGCCAACTTCTTGCAAAATCTGTATCTCACAGTTAAGCTGAATATCACATCCCTGTTATGCAAGCCTTTTATGATCAATGGACTGTTTTGAAAACAGAGATTAAAGTACCTGTCCTGCAGCAGATCGGTCACAGCCTGAAACTCACAGCTGCTGGGGGGAACTCTCTCAATACTGCATCTCAGAGCTCGATACTTCCCCAGGGTGGAAGGCGTGGGGCTCCCCAGAGTCATCTCGCTTACATTCAGAACATCTCGGATTAACTAGATGAAACCAGATCAGTGTGTTCATGTTAGACTGATCATAAAATGAGGAGACAGGTTGGGTTGATGGACATGTGCACTGGAGTTGGGCTCCATTCTCCAGCAGAGTTTAAACATTTGCATGCAGACTAATGTGGCCAACTGCAATTAGTTCCCACAGGTGGCTGAATATAAGCTAACAGCTATAATATAAGTCATACCATTTGTTGGCTCTTTATTTTACGCCAGCTTATTTAGCTCTGTGTAAGATATCTCACCTGTCCCTCCTGCGCTCTTCACCTGCCGTTCCCACACACAGTGCAGTTTTATTCAACAAAAACACCCAGTGGTTAAAAAATATAAAAAAGGGTGTCTCTGCAAATGCTCACACACATTAAACTTTAGCATAAAAAAACAATCTGCCCAGCAGTCAGAAAGATCCTCTTGCGTTTGCTCGTTAGATGATGATGATGATGATGATTAGTGTCACTGCTCCACACGCACATTGATTTCAAAGCGTGCGAAAGTCTGAGCATGAACCTGTGTGTTCACACCATAAAAGGCATATACAATTTATTATTGGATGTTATGGATCTCAGCTGTTGATGCATACTTTGACCAAAATGCCGTTTAGATATCTGAAATGTAATTATGGAGAGTCAGAGAAACGGGTTTTATGTTCAAACGGCCTGCCATCGTTCGTGACGGTAACGAGATCTCCCGTCAGTGACGTAGTCCATGCAGCCACAAGTGGTAACGCCCCTACGCAGCATGTAGGAAAGCCAGTTGTAATGTCTTGTGTTTCCACCGGGGGGAGCAGCTATAATGGAAGCTCATGTGTTTCCTGCCTGCTATTTGCTCAGGGCCTCTGTAAGTGTCTTGGAATCATAATGCCAGTCCTTTCTGTAAAATGTTAATTTTTTATATTATATACGTGACTGGCTCCTGTCAGAGAATGAAATGCATTTGCTCCCTGAGCATGCAGTGCTGTGTGCGAGTGCATTCTGTTTTGGGCTGGTACGAAACAGTGCATAACAATGAGCTCACTGTCAGAGATAATATGAGTATTTGTGGTTCTGTCGAGGCAGTAGACAGATATGTTTGAACTGTGGTTAACATTGTTGGGACTGTGTGGAATATTGTGCTCTTGATTTCAGCAAAGAAATGTGCTTGACTGTGTGAGTGTGTAATTCTTTACTTTAATACGTGTGACAGATATAAGCTACGTCTGCTCTGTACTGTTACATTAAAATACTGCGTTACTGAGAGCCAGAAATAAGCTGTGGGGCTCTGCTCCAAGCAGCTGTGATGAACACTCAGTGAGCTACATCTGGAATCACTGCTGGAATAACCTGCTGTTAGGTGCCTGTTTTGAATGATTTACAGACCCTTTTACAGCCTACGTCATCAAATGCGCGTGCATCTTGGCAATGGAAGTGAACTGCTGCTCCACTCAAATCAATAAGAACGAGGAGACTGCGCTGCCTTTAAACATGATTTAAGAGCGATATCAGCATCAAAATGTCTGCTGTTGCATGTTTGGCGGTCAGAATTTCTCCTCTACCAAAAGAAGTTGAACTGAATCCCACAGGATCACGGCTGTTTGAGAGAAAACGGAGGTGTCTGTGGTTGTATTTGCATCAAATGTACTGATAAAAATTGGACTGAGGAGAGGATCAGAAATGCTCACGTTTGAAGCGCCCATTTTATATCCGGTAAAGTTATTTATCTTGCGTTGGTTACACCGGGATGTCAGGTATCTAACGTGAACAGCATTAGCTGGTAGGCTATTTGGCTTTTAAACTGTAGTGTGGCTGTTTACAGGTGAGGCATCGCTGGACTCAGAGTCCTGATTTTTAAATTAATATTTAAAAATTATAGATTACAAAATGCAGTGCCAGTCAGAAGTCTGAGCAGACTCACATATGAATGACTGAGCGTGTCTCACAGTGTGACTGGAACCGTATATATTTTTGTCATTGCAGATCAATAATATCTGTAGTCGGAAAACTCTTAAGTTAGAAAAGCAGTTTGATGAAGTACTCAGGCTGCCATGCAGGTACAATGACCTGAGCCTCATACACAGCGCTCCTGTTTCCTCGTCTTTGACTTGAAGAACTTCTGCCTTCAACACTAAACTCAGAGTCTGTGTCCTGATATTTGATGTTCGTACACGCTGCAAACATCATAACTGTAAGCATCCAGTGACTTATATGCGCTGCAACTTCTCTCGGGTGTATATGCTGGGTTTCTCCATCAAATACACGTATATATCCGCCCACAGATACTCGGCCACTTGCTAATGTACCACAGGGATCGGAGTCGGTTGTTGGTGGTCAAAATTAATTTTTGCAGGTAGTTTTCACGATCTTTCGTTGATAATCCCTTATCATAGATTGAAACGATATTGAACTCCGCCGTACTTCCGTTTCCAAAATGCGCGTGCATCGCTACCTACGTCATCATTGTTTACAAACAGTAAAAGGGTCTATAGTTTATTGTTAAACAGCTTAAGGAACATCTTCAGGTACAAGGACTGGACTGGAAATGATTTAAAAAGCAGCCGGTGTCCAAAGAACAGCTTTGAAAGCCCTTCATGAAGCCTGGAGACCAAAATTAGAGGGCACAGAGGAGAATTTGGCTTCTCCTAAACAAAACACAAAAAACTATGTATGGCTCAAGACTTATGCACAACACTAAAGTTTATTGTACTGGGTAAATAGGCTGCAAGCCTGCTGGGAGAGGCAATGTGAAGGTGCTTTCACCTCCATCCTTTAGGTTTGTGTGTTTTAATGGAGCTTTTGGCAGAAATGGGACGTGAGGCCACGCGGTGAAAGCAGCTGGTGTTTCCAGCATTGTTTCCTGTTGTATTCTGGTTGTTTTCTTAGCTTTGTAGTCCTGCCTCACAGCCTCACTTACCTGTGTGTGCCTCACTTACACTACCAAAACCACATTTCTGCAGGATGTTTCTCCTCAGCACATCAGACATCAGGATCATTTTAGACAACAGATAAAATCACTCAGTGTCCAGAGGCTTTAGTGTATGGTCTGTTTTGTTACCTGACAGAGGTCCAGCTTCTCAGAGATGAGCTTGGCATTGGGGAAACTGCTGATTTCTCTGTGTGGCAGTAGAGTGTAAAACTCATGTAGTAGACTTACGACCTCATTAACAGTTCCCCCTCTCAGCTTTTTCTGAGCCTGAAGCAACAGGCCTTCTGCCCTGCTCACCTACACACACACACACACACACACACAGTACAAGCATTTTTCTAATGAGAAACAAAGGGCATGATGGGAAAGCTGCTGTTTCCTTCAGTAGTCAGTCAGCAGTGGCAGCAGGCCTACATTTTACAATCCACAGAGAAAATCTCACATCATTGAGGCTGAGCTGGTCAACTGAAACTCTGAGGATGTTGCCAAGACAGCCAAGGGCTTCAGTCCACAGCAGCTCCACAAATACTCCCACATCCTCTGATAAGCTTCCTGTGTTCAGCTTCTCCTCCAAGAGCAGCTGCCAATCAAATAGAGAATGTATCATTCAACTGATGAGCAGCACAGATGTGCAGCAGCTGTAATACACAACGTCTCAGACGGCAGACCTGCTGGAGGGGGGCAGAGCCGATCTCACGGGCAGAAGGAGGAAACCTGCTCCGCTTCTGCAGCCCTGAAGCCTCCAGGGTGTCTGTGAGGGCCCGGTACACCTCCAGAGCCTCCTCTGAGGTGGACAAAAACACCAGCTTGTCCCGCACGGCCTCCGTCTGTGAAACACAGGTATGTAACTAAATAAATAAAAGTGCATATTTTCACCAATAAAAATATGTATGAGCTTTTTTTTCCCGCCTGTAGTATAAGCATCAGTTTGCATTGCAACCAAGACAGTGACAGCGGAAAAGCTCGAGGCTTCAGGTGATGTCACACAGATACGTCCATCTTTAATTGGCTGTTTGTGACTTTATATTTCGCTTTAAAACGGTTCACCCTGCCTTGTTTGGTATGCTTGGTTTTTGTATGTGACTGTACAGTTATTTTATTTTGACATGGCAAACATCATGTATTTGTATTTCTCAGCTTCTCTCACTGATTTATGTTTCATCAGCTACCTGAAGAAGAACTACACACCAGGTATTCAGGCATTGATTGAAAAAACCACAGTTCTCCACAGAGATCCAGCTCAGCTCGGGAAACATTCCCCTGGTTTCATATTAAGACAGGGAGCATGCAGCACAGGAAAAACTGAACCAGAATGTAATGAGACTACATGCAGTCTCACACATGCATGTACACTCTCTGCAGACGTGCCTTTTTGCTTACCTCAGAGAGGATATCATCCTTCCAGTACCTGACCACACGATACTGCCGTCCTTCCTCCCCTCTGAAACTCTGCAGCTCCAGCACACACCAAGTGCTGCTGCTTACCTGTAGTGACATATCTTCTAATAATACTTACAGCTAATGCCATAGGAATATAGTTGCAAGCTAAAAGAAATGCTGCTTTACCTTTTCAAAGATTGCATACTTGGCCACTTGAAAGTTTGTGGGGTATGATGGAAGATCAGAATCAGTCTCTCTATAGATTCTGTCAAATTTAACTAGAAAATTGAGACGATCAGTTAGAAATGGAGAAAAACTCTCCCAGCACTGGACACATTTATCAGAGCAGTTACAAACAAGTATAATAAATTCAACAGGGAACACAACAAAGAGCTCAATATCAGTCTCTTCAGCTCTGAGTCCAATCTGCTAAATGAGGAAGAGGACAAACCTATAAGTACAGTGGGCTGCTGCCTGATCTGTTCGCGCTGTGGTTTTAATGTTGTTGCTGATGTGTGTGTTTATGAACCTACTGTACTCTAACTGCTCTCACCTGAACCTTTCCAGTACACTCCCACTCCTCTCTGGGGCCCCCGCCCTCTGAGTCACACCGACCAGCTCCACAGGTTGGGTCCGGCCTTTTGGAGCTACATTGCACAATATGGAACAGACACACATACACATTTTAATAATTAACTCAACACCATGTTCTGCAATGCATGCATTAGAAAGGGTGTAGTAAACCTTTTCACACACCAGGCTCTTACACAAGGTAACAAACAGTTTTTCTAAAGCACAACAGTGCTGCATCAGCTTAAAAACTGAATGTGTAATGCAGTACACAACTGCACACACTCAAAATGTAGTTAAACCTGCTGGCTGAGTCTCAGGGGCATTTTTAATCTGAATGTATTTAAATCAGTGTGTGGGAGGACGACATTAGCACGAACACGCTGGATAAAAGCAGCCAGTGACTGGGAGGAAACAGAAGTCACTGTGCTGCAAACGGGTGGAATTACCACATCCAGCTTGTCAGCTTGGAAAATGACAGGTGGACACAATCACTTGTTTCACCTCACAGTGGAAAAAACATTAAGCTTCTTTAGTAAATAATGTCAATAATTAGGGTAAAAAAGAGCAATGCAGCAGGGCGTGCTTTACTGTGTGAGTCACATACGAGTGTGCACCGTCTCTTGGTTTGTCAGTCAGACCCTCCCCTCAAATGTTTGTAAACACCAACATGGAGCATCTTTGTGTATTCTCTAAACTATTCAAAATTCAGTATTAAACAGTTTTATTTCAAAGCCAGAATTCAAAACATCTACTTAGCGGTGCGTTTTGCAGACAGTATCTATACAGACCTGTACACTGAGGTGCGAGTGAAGCAAGTGGAGCCACCTTGAATGAAGAGAGAGGAGGAGGTGATGAGGCAGAGGAAGTGTCCAGCCTGTATTCATCCACCTGCAGGAGAACTCCACAATCCAAACAGCTGTACACATAATCCACGCCGACCACAGGCGTCTGGTATTTCTGAATGCTACGCAGCCTGTTGGAGCTTAGGTTGGACACATCAGTGGTCACTATCAGAGAGCACTGTGGGAAATGTAGGAAGAAATCAGAAAAAAAAGTTTGTTTTTTTGTATGTATTTGTTTTTGGTCACTGAATTTGAAAGTGTTCAATGAGCATCGGTTTCATGGCTGGAAGAAGACAGAGCCTAAAAGGAATTTTGCACTGCAGGCTGTGCCCACAAAACACATGTAGACTGGTTGGGCAGACTCAAATATTGGTGACTGTATAAGAAGCTGGTGCAGTGCTCCACAACCAGGACGAAAACCACATTGTTTCTCCTGCATCCAGCATTCAACTGATTGATGGATTTGCCAGGCCTCCCCCACAACATCCACCCTCACCCACCCCAGGGGCCCAGCCACCAAGGGATAGGGTTAGGAAAACCTCCATACCCCAATATAATTCTATTAGAATAGAATAGACTTTTTTACAGTTTGCTAACAGTACGTTTTTTGTACCACAGTTTTTCCTGCTGGTTTGTTGCTTCTTTTACCACCAATAACTAAATAAATAAATAGGAATCTGAAGCAGGAAGAAGTGCAGCACAGAAAAGACAAACAGCAGAAAATCATTTGGTGGTTTGGGTGGTGATGGGGGCGTCGACCGTGTTAACTTCTCTATGCCTCGAGGCTACTGTTGTTGGCACCATATAAATATTATTGAATCTAATTCTGAAAAACTCAAAAATGTAAAACAGTAGATGGTGTGGTACATGTACAGAGCTTTTCTACTCTAACCGGGCACTCAAGGTGCCAATCACACACACATTCATACATGCACTTTGGCTAACACCCACTCTCACTGCAGTGGATGAATTGGGGGCAGCAAGAATACTTCAACATGCAGACTGGAGTAGCCGGGGAATCAATCCACCAACCTTCTGACTGTAAAGACCAATCTGCTGTAATCTGTAAAATGTTTCTCACCTGAGAATATGTATTCAAGCATGGCAGAGTGTCTCTACTGAGCTCCTGCTCTATTTAACTGTTCCTAGCTGGTACAGCTTTGGTCAGCCAAATACTGCACGATGGAATAATGAAGCCATATTAACTGGGGTTTGTTTGTGTTTTAAATCTAGCTACACTAGGTGGTAAAATGTGAGAAAGTAGCTACCAAGCAGGCGGGCTTCAATCCAAAGTGCAAAGAGCAAGAAGAGTATCCTGTGCTACTCTCCTTCTTCTCCAATGTTTGCTGTTTCAGCTGTTGTCTCGAGCAGGCTGAGCTGCAGGGACTCAAACGGTTTACCACAGCGGTCTGTGTCACTGCCTGTGTCTTAGGTTCTTTGCTATGCAGATGACACCCAGCTCCAGGGGCGGAGCTTCTGGAGGGGCTGGGCCCCCGGGGCTAGCGGGGGCCCGGATGGGAGAGAGGAGAATAAGATTTCAGGTAGCCAGGCCTCTGTCACGTCCGAGGCGAGGTGGAGAAGGAGGGCCCTGTCTTGATTATATCGCAATATGCATGGCTCAATGTGCACAGTATACAACCCACTATACATCACCCATCATTCATGTTTTACACGGGGGTTTTAAAGGTTGCCACAGTCAGGACTGAGTCATGGTTGCTCAAAACTTTAAAAGACCGACTGACTTTAGTGATGTAGTAGGTGTAAAATATTGAATAAGATGTTGTACTGCATGATTGGCTTTATTTTCACTCTTTCACACCGGATTCATTGCGTAAAAACGACATGAAATTTCGAATCTTTCGGATGTGAACTTGTCGTGTAACCTATAAACACACCGGACGCGCTGCGTTTTTGCGAATAAATCAGAGCGCTGCATTTAGCAACATGTGAGTTCATAGCTCAAAACGCACACCAATGTACTGAATATACAGTGATGTGGGAACAGTAAACTCGGACTATTTTACCTCAGACACACAGCTACACGCTGCTCTGAGTCAGTCGGCTCTCTGAAATTATTCTCTGCCTCCTCACATGTGATCCCAACTCTGCCAACAACAACTGCCCACTGATGATATGAAATGTGCGCGAAAGCATCCGTGATGCAGCTTCAACTCCTGGATCAAACCATGAAACTCTCCCTGCTGCTGTTTCTGATGTGTTCGATGAACCCAGAATCTCTTTTTCTTCCTTCTCTTGTTTAGAAAAATCACAACCTCATTACATCATTGTTTGATGTCGGCTTCCTTTCTTTCCCAGTGCGTTTTATGAGGGCAATTTAGTCGCAAAAAGGCAGCGCGTCCGGTGTGTATGTAGGTTACACGACAGGTTCACATCCGAAAGATTCGAATTTCATGTTGTTTTTACTCAACGCATCCGGTGTGAAACGGCCTTAAAGGCCTGAGGTGGAGCATTTTTACGGACTAAGCTAACATGAGTGGCACTTCATAACATACACATTCCCGCTGTTCTGGGCATGTGTATGTTATAAAATGATGTTATGATGAGCTTTATTATTTGGGTATAAAGGGCCCGGTCATTTGCCCCGCCCCCGGCCCGGCTCTGATTTGTTCCTCTAGTGCCCAGCTCTACATTTCACAACAGCCTAATGCAGCTTCTCAACAAGCTTGTCTTGAGTATTTACTGGTTCTACTTGTAAATCTAGTTTTTGATTATGATGTATGGAGAATTAGTTCAGAGTCCAGGCTCTGTGTTAGTAGAGCTAACTCTTAGTTGGTTAGAAACTACTTGTTAACTCTTTAATAAATGTTTATGTGAACATGTCAAAGTTTTTAGCTTTTCAAAGATGCAAATTTTAATTTTCAGTCATTTGGATAATTCATGGGACAAAGCAGATATTGTTTCAAACTCTAAGACTTCTTCGGAATTTCTACAGACCAAGAAATCACGTAATTTAGAGCACAATCAGCACATAATGAAAGTTATGATCAGTTGCAGCTTGATATGCAATAGATGGACTCTGACTTCATATAACGCATGGATAACTATAAGACAACAGCCATTCCCGTCCAAAACCTTTAGTATAGTTTCATATGAAAATGTCATTATTATTTTACGCCCCCCCCCCCCCCCCCCCGCATCTGTGTTGACAGCCGAGCTCCGCCCCTCGGAAGTGGTGTGTTCACTGTGCTGTTCTCTGACCTGTTTGTTGACCACAAACGACAGGCTGCCTCCATTATCTGTCACTGCGGACTTCAGTTTCTTCTTCTCCTTGAACGGCAGACCTTTCAGGTCGAAAAGCACTGAGCAGTTGTCAAACACAGCCGCAGCCATGCCTGTAAGCACAGAGACCACGTAGTGACACACAACACAGCTGCGCTGCGCCAAACTGCGCAGGTCCAGAGACTCCTGTTACAGTCACAAACGCGGAAGCAAACCAGGCTCAAAAGTGACGGCACTTTAAGAAAAAAGCTACTTAACAGTTAGTCACGTGGGACTGTTTGTTTGTGAATTGACTTTTTTTATAAATATATATATATAAAACGAATAAAATGAATCAAAACAACAGCAAAGTGAAGAGGCCTCTATGACAGATAGAGGACGAATACTAACGAATACTACTTTACTTTCAGCCTCCAGAAGATGCTCCTGCGGCCGTCAGACGGTACAAATCACCCTCCGCTCTGGAGAAAGACGGAAAACTAGCGATCTGATACTAACGCCCTGAGACCTGTGGCAGGCAAAGCGGGCGTGTCCAAATGAAGCCTGCGTCCGTATCGTTTTTCAGAATATCACGTGACAAAAGCCAAACAAGGCCCCTATTCTGAAATCAAGTGACTGCCTCAGTTATAGGTGTGAATGTCTGTCTGTGTTAGGCTGGCGACTTGTACAGGTGTACCCTCCCTCTCGCCCTATGACAGCTGGGATAGACTTCACCCCCCGACCATGAAAGGTTAAGCGGGATGGATGCATGGATGGATGCATGGATGGATGGATGCATGGATGGATGCATGGATGGATGGATGCATGGATGCAGGGATGGATGGATGGATGCATGGATGCATGGATGCATGCATGGATGGATGGATGGATGGATGGATGGATGGATGGATGTGATGCATGGATGGATGGATGCATGGATGCATGAATGGATGGATGCATGGATGGATGGATGCATGGATGGATGGATGCATGGATGGATGCATGGATGGATGGATGCATGGATGGATGGATGCATGGATGGATGCATGGATGGATGGATGCATGGATGGATGCATGGATGGATGGATGGATGCATGGATGGATGCATGGATGGATGGATGCATGGATGGATGGATGGATGGATGCATGGATGGATGGATGGATGCATGGATGGATGGATGGATGCCTCATTATGTAAGCAGCGGGAAACAGAGGAAGTGTTCGGGGTGATGTGAGGAGAGTCTGGTCCACTGTTATAGCAGCATAATCAGAAGCACCTGGATCCTCACCTGTACACTTTAGAACTTCAGTTTCAGCCTCTGCTTCTTCTGTGAGAGGGTTTTCTAAGGCTGGGGAAGTTATACCAAAATGAAGGGATCGCCTGCCTACCGTACCTACCTTAAAATTCATGCGGAAAACTCAACATGCATGATTTTTGCCCTAAAGAAATTCTTAATATAGTTTAATGACAATAATAATAAAAGCCTTTTCTTTCTTTCTTTCTTTTTAAAGAAAAGGCCAGAAAAATTGTTTTTAAATGCCAAAAGAGGAATATCAACGTTGATGTTGGTAGCAGGAAACCGTCAGCCGTCATCCTGCTTGGAACCACGGTTTCCAGTTTTTATAACGTGAGCTGCCTTGTTACACAAAGTCATGCTGCCCTCTTCTGGATGAAGAGCCGTACTACAGAAACTGTTTCTTTTGCATTGTTGTTTTGTGTGGATTCAGTTTTAATAAATTATGTTTGATTTAATTTTGAGACGTTTTAAGCCAGACTAGGCCTGCTGAGCAAGGATATGTTTTCCATAAAGCATCATATTTGTGGTGGATCAATACCAGCACATGTGTACAATCATAATTCCTAAAAAGTTGTAAAATCTAAATAAAAACAGGATGCAATGATTTGCATATCTCAAAAGCCCATATTTTACAGATAATGGGAAAAATCAAATATTTAAAAAGTACCACAATAAGAAAAAAATGTCATTTTTTAAAATTCGAAGGTAGTAATACATCTCAGTAAAGTGGGGACAGGCTCATGTTCACCCCTGTGCAGCATCCCCTGTCCTTTTAACAACAGTTCACACACACCTGGGTCCTGAGGAGACCAGCTGCTGGACTCACAGGAGAAGAATGTTGTTCATTTTGTCTGGATTCGGGATATACAGGATTGTAGCTGCTCAACAGTCCGGGGTCTTCTTTGCCGTATTCGTCTTTTCGTGGATGTGCCAGATGTTATCAGTTGGTGAAAGGTCAGCTCAGCACCTGGACCCTTCTACGATGAAGCCATGCAAAAGATGGAGCATATGATACTCTAAATTCTGTAACATACCTTTCGGATTTGGTGGTGCCTTTCCAGATGTGCAAGCTGCTGTTTCCCTAATGCACTAGGGAGTAATGCACACCCATGCCATCAGAGAGGCAGATGTTTGAATGGAGTGTTGAAAGCAGTCTGGATGGTCCGTGTCTCCTTTAATCTGGAAGACACGTGTCCATGTTTTCCAAAAAGAATTCCAACTTTCGCTCTGTGTGATGCCGGGACAGAGAAGACGCTGGCATTTCTGGGGTGTGTTCACGTATGGCCACTACTTTGCATGACAGAGCTTTAATCTGCATTGGTGGCTGGCACGTGCTCACAGACAGTGATTTCTGGGCGTGCTCCTGAGCCCATGCTGTGATTTCCATAACAGAATCATGCCGGTGCATCCAGCAGATTTTTGGCACAGAGTTCTCCAGATTCTCAGAATATTTTGAGCATATGTGCTGAGGCTGATGAGATATTCTTTATAATTTTCTGTTAACTGATTTGTAGACAAAATATTTGCAGATTGAACCTCGGCCCGATCGTGTTACTGGCCTGTTAGTTTGAGGATGTTCCTCCCGCTTTTGAGACATGTTGCTGCAATCAAATTCAAACTGAGATAATATTTTAATTTATATAATATAATATTATATCATATTTTAAAGATTTGATATATTTCTGTGTTCTATTATGAATAAAATCTGGGTTTGTGAGGTTTTTGCACTCTAATTTTCTCACAGTTTACACAGCATCCCAACATGTAAAATAAAAACTATAAATTTTGTTTTGTGTTACAATATTGTTATAAATTCATACAGAACAAAACAATTTTTAGATCTGCCAGATCTAAAACAAGCTGGTGCCTTTATGTTTATTAAACATAGCCAGGGATGAGGTACAATACTGATGCCACAAAGTGTTTAAACTGCACGAGGCAGAACTCTCAATATGAAGTCCATTTTTCTCTAAAAGAAAGAAAGCATTGGCCACAAAGACCAGGGAGGAACACCAAAGAACTGAATCATCCAGCCAAGTCATCATTATAATAATCTATGATCTAGAGACGCCTTTATTAATGTAAACACTGAGGGTTTGTAACAGGCTGAAAATGACTAGTTACACTCAAAAACAGGAAGGCCACATTAAACTCTGCCTGAAAACATCTCACAGAGCCGATGCAGTTTTAAAGGTCCAGAAAAGTGCTGTATTATGCAGCCCATCACAATCATAGCTCCTGTTACTAAAACTCGCCCTGTTATTAAACTGCACAGCCATCCCACCAATTTAAAGAAACCAATTCAGATCAAACTTAATCCAGTCTCTGATTTGCTCATGTGCCACTTAGTTTAAACACTAAGTCCAATATACAGAGAATCTTTGTGAAGCAAAACCTTTAAATATAAGAATTATGTGGAGATTAAAAAAAGGAATAAATGTAAACACTGGCAGATACAACTGACAAAGAAGCATGTGAACTCACACCCTGATTTTTCCTCTCAGTGTGCCTTTAATCATGTGCAGCCATTCATGCACTTCTTTTCTGAGTGAAATAGCTACATAATCAAAGCTGCAGCATCCTTTTGAACTGTGATAACACAGTAATGAAGCACATCTCTCCCCTCGCTGTTTTTCCATTTATGTATAATATTCTGGACTCTTGTTGCTATGGTGTACACTGCATTAGTGCATATTGCCAGTGCTTATGTTTTGTTTTGCAGAAACAATTGCAAATTGTTTATAACTGAGAAAAAGAAAACACTGTAATGAGGAAAGATGAAAAGAAGTGTGATGTTAAAAATGTAAATATCTAAAATATTAAATAAGATAATAGCTGGTGGTGTAAATGGTGCTGTGACTGAGGAGTGACAGCACCAAAAACTGAAACTGCTGCTTCATATTTTGAGTGCACGACTGCATTCACACCATCAAGTACGGCTGCAGGAAGAGCGCTGTGATCATCTGGGTGGTGTCCTCACAGTGGTTGCTGTCTTGGGTGTGCAGCAGATGTGTCCGTCACTGTGGATGGTAAATAACCAGGTAACTGTGGCAAAGCTAAAGGCACTGAAGTTACATTTGTTGTGATGCTGTTTGATGCTCATATGGCCTAAAGAACTGAGTTATATGTAAAGGCTCAAAATGTGATCATAAAAAGCAACATGAAAATCACAGCTAAACCTTGACAGTGGTAACAATGTACTAACAACAGTGTACTAACTAAGTGTCCAACAAAAGGACACTGTGTACCTAACCTACTGATGTGTACATCATTGACAACATGCAGGACACCATTTAGCTGAGGAATCTGAAACAACCAGCTTGGAGATGCTGATGCTGTGAGTGTGACGGTGTGTGTGTGGATGTGTTTGTGTGTGGATGTGGGGGTTTCTGTGTCCAAGAACATTTTTGGATGACAAACTGGATGATGTGCATCCTGCTGGAAAGGAATGGCAGCAGTGGACTGACAGAGAACAACAGGAGCCAAGAGCGCTTCCACACACACACACTTCATAGTCATCCTTCCATCACTCCAGGAGACATCACACTGACTGATGGTCATCTCCTGAATGTAACTCTTAGCAAAGCCAGGCCCTAAACTTAACCTTAACCTAAATCCAAACATGATATTCCCATTAAAATATAATAATTACATTTTTTTAAATCTTTTTTGTCCCCAAAACAGAGGTGAGGCACGAGTTAATCAGCAACACCTGTAACCTTTCTAATGCAAGTATCTGATCAGCCAATCACAAGTGTAAACTTCTGCAGCTGCAGGCCAAAACCTGCAGCTCTCAAGCAAACACATCAGAGGCATTAGCTGTGCTTTAAACTGTGTACTTCCTACTCAGATTAGCTAATGCTTAATCTGCACTGACACTGTGAAGTGCACTACAAGTACCCACACAGTGTACTCACAGCAGTAAAAGAAGATGAGTGTGGCACACTGCACAGTCAGAAGTTGCTACATAGCAGAAACTGGGCGGCCCCCAAATCATTTTCATCTTCTCAGGTTTTTTGGCACAGTGGACACAAGGATGGTTTTAGTCAGCAGATGGATGATGAACAGTAGCTTCAGCATTATGTTCATTTGGTCACCACAGCAGATGGATCCAGATATTTGATTTGGCACTGATTTTTACACTAGATGCCCTCAAACTGACACACCTTCAAACTGGGGCTCTTTTGCATGTCAGTCAGTTGTGTTAATCAGTGCGTTGTGGAGTCAGAATGAGAGTGAGGGACAAACTGAAATCTGAGGAAATTATGGCATGGATCATGCCAGCACTGAGCAGAACACACACACACACACACACACCACACACACACACACACAGCTCCCAGTGGGGATTCTCGCAGCTGCCATTCCTGCCTGCCAGGACTTGCATCATCAGACACCAGAATCCTCCAAAGCTTTGGAAAAAGCTGCTGAGATGAGAGCGTGTCACAGTGTGAAAAAAGTGTGAAATTATTGTATTCTCAGTATTATTCTTAGAGATGTCTCCATAAACCAGAGAAAACCTCCTTCCTTTAGTGAGTATTTTCACACATGGTTATAGATCATTTAACAGGTTCGTAGCACGCTAACATTTTCATACATTATGGCAACCAGGGTCGTTTTTTTATTTACCTAGCTATCAGTTTTTTATTCTGGTTGACAGAACAGTGTCTTTTACACTGTGAAAATTAACTGTTATGCCTGAAATTATTTGAAAAATGTTCACTGTGAGTGAAAGAACAGGACTGCAGATACCTCTGAGGGATGTCTGGGCTCACCCTTAGAGACACTGTGGGGTAGGAGCTCAGTAATCCCAGAAGGGCTCAGAGTGCAGCTGCTGCTCTACCTTACTGAACAAAGCTACTGATGTGCTTCTGCCATTTGATTAGGATGCCACTTCTTAGGTGAGGTTTCTGGGGATGCAAATTCAATGACATTTTATTTCTATAGCTCCCACTGACAAAACAGTCAGGTGATTTACAGTGAACGCTGAAGAGCCTACAATATTAGAGAGATGATCCCCCCGTGAGCAAACACTGAACTGGGCTCAGGGAAGGGCAGGCCATCTACTGAATCAGTCTGGGGGTCAGGAGACAGCAAAGAGAAGTGTAAAAGAAACCAAGCAGGACAGCAAAGAGAGAGCAGACACACGTTAACACAATCCAGCAGCACCATTTAAATGCATGGGGAGTGAAGGGAGTGCTCGGTCTGTCACAGCACATCCCCCAGCAGCCTGAGCCCATAGCAGCATAAATTAAGGGATTGTTAAGGGATTCCTGATCCAGGCCTAACTATGTCCGGACCCCAGAGGAGACCCAGAACATGACCTAGACCTGGATAAGTGGAAGAAAATGGATGGAAGATAATATGACTCTTAATTATGGAAAACAGCACAAACTACACCTGCATGTGATTTCCTTACAATGAACCAAGTAATTCCCAT
>NW_022060206.1:0-33653 GCF_007364275.1 Archocentrus centrarchus
TGTTTCAATATATGTTTCTGTTTCTTCAAACCATTGAGATGAACGTAGAAAATAGTGACACTTTTCATTAACACATTTTAATATGGATTTTAAAGTTTTTAGTTGTATAAAGAAGACATTTCCAAACTAGTTTTGACAATAACAGAAAACTGAGCAACACAAACTGCCAACATAACTTCATTTCCTTCTGTAAGGCAGACAGGATGCTACGCTGCTCTTTTCCTTCACTCTTTTATTTTTTATTGAAGTTGTTTTTGAAATTTAAACTTTATTATAATAAACCTTGGGTCATGTATGAAAAACAGAGCTCCCACAGCCTTAATCCTCATAGAAGGAGGTACGTTAAGAGTAAAAAAATAGAAATATTATTGTCACACTTAAATTCATGCAGTGCTCTGCCTTGTATAGACACAGGACACAGTATGAGATCAATATCAGCCTTTTTGTGACCACACTGGCTAAAATCTGAACCTCAGTCTCAGTGTGGAGTCAGATGTCATGTCAATGAACTGGTCCTCCTCTGCAGAGCTGAAGCCAGTTGGAGCTGGTGCATTGAAAGGATCTCTCACCCAGTCATACTGGGAACTGTTTTCAGGGAAGTACTTTTTGAAGAATCCCATCAGTGATGAGATATGCTGCTTAATGCATGGAATCACTGAGGTGGCATCATAGTCAGTGGTGTCAACAAATTGATGCAGGTTCTCCAATCAATCAGTATTTCCTTCATCAAGTTGACTGCCCCACATTGCAAGCTTTCGAGTAAAAGAGCTGATCTTGTCTGTGGCCTGAGGGAGGTGTTTGTCTTTCCCTTCAAGCTGTAGATTTACTTCATTTAGCTTCCAAATATGTCACTCAGGTAGGCCAGTCTCACCACCAAGTTCTCATCTCTACATTTTTCTGCAACTTCATCCTTGTGCTCCTGCTCCAAAAACATGATTATTTGCTCTCTGAGCTCAAAAACTCGGGACAAGACTTCTCCTCGTGACAGCCACCTTACTTCACTGTGAAACAACACAGCTTGATGTTCAGCTCCATCTCCTCACAGATAGCAGAGAAGACTCTTGTTTTTAGTGCTCTGCTCTTTATGAAATTGACTGCACTTAAAATGTCAGTCATAACCTCATTTCATTCAGTGCCTTGATGCCAGTGCTTCTCTGTGTATAACACAGTGTGTCCGCTCAGCATCAGGTGAGGCTTTCTTGATGAGTGCCCGAAGTCCTTTTCTCATCCCTGCCGTGGTCTGTGCACCATCACTGCAGACACAATGCAGTCCTCCCACTTTAGCTCATTCTCAGCAGGAAGCAGTCCAGCATCTTGAATAGCTCTTCAGCTGTGGCTCTGCCTCTGACAGATTTACAAAAAAGTAGATCCTCACACAGGAAGTTGGTCATGTCAAAACGTACATAAGCAATAAACAAACAGTCTTTGTTGCTGTCAGTCGCTTCATCAAATTGTAATACATCTGTGGTGTTCCAGACACAGAAGCATTGAACCCATAGAGTAAAGAGGGTTTTGAGTTAATGTTGTAGTGACGGTGCTCCTGTGTGGTGGAGGTTGGTTGTATTGTTAAGTTGTAGTTGGAAGAAAATAACCAGTCGCCACGGGAGGGCGCTTTGGGTAGAGAACCGCCAGTAGCAAAAACAATAAAACATGGTTGCTGTGTGAAACTTCCAGTTGTCTGCTTGAAAAGTGTTTATGGGATCCAATATCATACACAACAGACCTTTGGCGACGAGGATGGGATCTTCAAGTTGGAAGACACAGAGTCCGCGGACGGAGCGACTCCATCGAGGCAACCCAGGACTGTAAAACGAAAAGCCGAGCTTTGGTGAGTGAAAGGACCGCCGAACCGGAGCTAAGAAAATGGCGTTTGGAAAGCCAGAAGACTTTCACTTCGAGGAAAGTGAGGAAAGTTTTGACAACTACCGTGCACGTCTCGAGCAGTATTTTGCAGCAAACGGCTTGGACACTAAAGAGGTGAAAACTAAGTCGGTGTTTCTCACAGTGGTAGGGAAACGAGCACATAGCTTGTTGATGGATTTATGTGCACCAAATAAACCGTCGGAAAAAACCTACGAGGAGTTGGTGAATTTGCTTCAGCGGCACTACGTACCGAAGACCAATTTCATTGCAGAAAGGTGCAAGTTTCACGGGAGAAACCAAAAAGACAACGAGACGATCAGTGAGTATGTGGCCAGCTTAAGAAAGTTAGCGGCTACATGTAAGTTTGGGACCTTCTTAGATGAAGCACTGCGTGATAGATTTGTCTGTGGGGTCAAGAGCAGTGAGCTGAGAGATCGGCTGCTCAGCACCGCGCACACCAAAGACTTGACACTCCCGCTTGCTCTAGAAATGGCGCTCTCTTTTGAGGTAACCAAGGACAGTGCACAGCAATTTGCACAGAAAGCTTTCAAGGCTCACGTAGTGGACAAGAAAGCTAAGGCAAGGTACCGTGAAGCTACGGAGAAATGTGCAGCTGTCGGGAAGCCCTGTTATCGTTGCGGTGGAAAGAGTCACAGCCCGAACGACTGCAGGTTTAAGGCAAGCGAGTGTCATGAGTGTAAAAAGAAAGGACACATAGCCAAAGCCTGTCGCTCACGCAAGGAAGGAGGCTATTCCACGACGACCAAGGGAGCCATGCATCTGGATATGGAGAAAAGGCGTCCCAGCGTTTTCACGCACCGGTCCTGCCTTGGTGTCAGTGATCTTAAGCCGCCCCAGAGTGCAGATCGAGGCAGCGCTCACAAGTTTCAGGGAGATCGAGATGGCATGCAACTCCTGTCACACCACAACAGAGAAGACAGAGTGGCCAGCGATGTTTTGGTGCAGGATAAAATGGAGGCTGCACCGAACTCTGACAATGATCCAGTTGTGACATTAGACAGTCCCGATTTTGGTCTGTTTGAAATTAACACGGGTAATGGTGATGTTGTAAAACCTTATTACGTGTATGTCAGTATAAATGGTTCAAGAGTGAAAATGGAACTAGACACTGGTGCGGAAGTGTCAGTGATATCCGAAAAGCTGTACAAGCGCAGATTTAAGTCAGTTAAACTTAGTGCAGCAAATTGTGTACTTAAAACGTACAGCCAAGAATCATTGCAACTGATGGGTAAATTTATGGCAAAAGTAAAATGTCAAGAGACCACTAAAAAACTAGAACTGCTAGTTGTAAAAGGAAGCGGCCCCACTTTGATGGGTAGAGACTGGATTAGCCAGTTGCAGCTGGACTGGTCACAAGTGAATAGAGTGGCTCCAGAAACAGTGGAAGACGTATGCACCAAGTATGCATCAGTGTTCAAACCTGAGCTTGGCAAGTTGAATGGTATTAAAGCCAAGTTGTATGTAGCACCCGAAGCAGTACCAAAGTTCCATAAGCCCAGAAATGTGCCTTATGCACTGAGAGAAGCTGTGGAAAGGGAACTGACTAAATTGGAGGCGGAAGGGGTTATTTCACCTACTAATTACAGTGAGTGGGCCGCTCCAATAGTGTGTATACCTAAAAAGGATGACAGTGCAAGATTATGTGGAGACTACAAGGTCACCATAAATCCCTGGTTAAAAGTGGATCAGTATCCACTCCCAAGAACTCAAGATCTGTTTGCAAAATTAGCAGGAGGTCAGAAATTCACCAAACTAGACTTATCCCAGGCCTACCAGCAAGTCGAGTTGGAGGAAAGCTCTAGGCATTACCTGACAATAAACACTCACAAGGGGTTGTATCGATACAACAGGTTGCCCTATGGTGTTGCAAGTGCCCCTGCAATTTTCCAGAAAATAATGGATCAGGTGCTTCAGGGCATGGATGGAGTTATCTGCTATCTTGATGATATTTTTGATAACTGGTAAAGATGCAGAAAGCCACCTGGCTAACTTAAAGGAAGTTCTTAAGAGGCTAGAAGGCTACAATCTCAGAGTAAAGCAAGAAAAATGTGAGTTCATGCAAGACAGTGTATCCTACTTAGGACATGTCATTGATGCCACAAGTATTCATCCTATGAAGGAAAAGACAACTGCCATTCAGAAGGCCCCAGTCCCAAGAAATGTAACTGAACTTAGGTCGTTCTTGGCTCTGTTAAACTATTATGGGAAGTTTATTCCAAACTTATCCACCCTGATCCAGCTGATGTCAGCATTGCTGCACAAAGATGCAGACTGGATTTGGTCAGAAAACTGTCAAGATGCATTTGAGAATGCAAAGAAGGCTCTGCAATCTGACAAAGTTTTGGTGCATTTTGACTCAGAGTTGCCAATTATCTTAGCATGTGATGCATCTCCTTATGGAGTTGGTGCTGTAATCAGTCACCAAATGAAAGATGGAAGTGAAAGACCGATTGCATTTGCATCAAGAATGTTAACCAAGACTGAACAGAACTACTCTCAGATTGAAAAAGAAGCACTTGGGTTGGTGTTTGGTGTTATGAAGTTCCATGACTACCTTTTTGGAAGGAAATTCACTTTGGTGACAGACCACAAACCATTACTGAAAATTTTAGGACCAAAAACAGGTGTACCTACACTAGCTGCTGCTAGGTTGCGACGGTGGGCTCTAATCCTGGCTGCATACAAGTACGAGATTCAGTACAAGAGATCTGAACAGCATAGTAATGCAGATGCCTTATCAAGGTTACCAATGAAACTGAATGTAGATGTGGTGTCAAACCCCATTTACAAAGTATCTTACCTTGAAGAGTTACCTCTCACTGAAAGGGAGATAGCGAAAGAAACAGACAGAGATTCTGTATTGAAAGTGGTAAAACAGTTGGTGTTGACTGGCTGGCCTAAACATGTACAGGATGATTTGCTGAAGCCTTATTTTCAGAGAAGATTTGAGCTTACAGTTGAGGATGATTGTCTGCTGTGGGGGCTACGTGTTGTAGTTCCTGAAAGATTCAGAAACCAGTTGCTCGCTGAACTGCATGAACACCACTGGGGAATAGTTAAGATGAAATCCCTTGCCAGAAGTTTGTTTTGGTGGCCAGCAGTAGATGAGTGCATTGAAAGGGAAGTCAGTGAGTGTGCCATTTGCCAAAAGCAACGTAGTGTGCCTTGTACTGCACCAGTACATTCATGGAAATGGGCTTCCAGTCCGTGGGAAAGGATACATCTTGATTTTGCAGAGGACCGCAAGCAGATGTTCCTGGTACTGATAGATGCCTATGCTAGATGGCCAGAGGTTATTCCTATGCATACTACTACATCTGCTAAAACCACTGAAACATTGAGAACGTTGTTTGCAGCTTACGGGTTACCAAAAGAAGTTGTAACAGATAACGGGCCTCAGTTTGTGTCGCAAGAGTTTGAGTCATTTCTAAAAAAAAATGGAGTGCAGCACATTAAACCGCCTGCATACCACCCTGCCAGTAATGGATTAGCTGAGCAATTAGTCCAAAATCTTAAGAAGTCACTGGCAAAGAATCGAGCTGTTGGTGGCATGACACGGGAGCACTGTGTTGCAAATTTTCTCTTAGGGTACAGAAACATGCCCCACACAACAACAGGAAAAACTCCAGCGGAGTTGTTTCTGAAAAGACAAGTTCGAACGCGACTGTCACTAATAAGACCTCAGTTTTCCCAGAGAATGCAAAACAAAACAGACCCACTTTTGCCCCGTGTCAGTCTTCACTGTAGGTCAACCTGTCTTGGTAAAGAATTACAGGGGAGGGGAGAAGTGGTTGAATGGAGTTGTACAAGAAATTCTGGGTCCTGTAACTTACAGTGTTGAACTGAATGGGAAATGTGTAAAAAAGCATGTAAATCAGATGTTGGGGGTAAATGGAAACTCAGCTCAGCTGACCAAAACAGACTCTTGTGGTGGAACTTTTTGGGATTGTGATGATCTCGATACAAACGAAGATGTGGATCAACAAAGGGAAGAAAGCACTGTGGGAACACAGCCAACTGAGTTGCCGTCACCTACAGTCGAAGGGAACACTCGCCCAGTGAGAAACCGGCGGCCTCCTGAAAGACTGAACTTGGAATTGAGATTGTAAATGTGAGAAAAGAAAGGAAGAGGAAAAATAAGTTTTTTTTTCTGTTTGTGTTAAAAAACAAAAGAAAAGAAAAAAAAATCAATAACTGAAAATGTTCAATGGATGGAGAAGTATTGATTTTACAGGGGAAGAGCTGTGGTGTTCCAGACACAGAAGCATTGAACCCATAGAGTAAAGAGGGTTTTGAGTTAATGTTGTAGTGACGGTGCTCCTGTGTGGTGGAGGTTGGTTGTATTGTTAAGTTGTAGTTGGAAGAAAATAACCAGTCTCCACGGGAGGGCGCTTTGGGTAGAGAACCGCCTGTAGCAAAAACAATAAAACATGGTTGCTGTGTGAAACTTCCAGTTGTCTGCTTGAAAAGTGTTTATGGGATCCAATATCATACACAACAACATCAAATCCGTAAATACTCTGAGCAAAGCATAAAAAATGCTATTTGATCTTTTACTTTCTTCTTTCTCAAATGTTTCTTGTAAAAATAGTGTTGTGTACACCTATATTATTGCATGTATAATTTACATAAGTATATGTTTTAACTTGTAAGACATGGACAAACCACCAAACAAAATGGCTTGAGTCTTTTATCAAGCACAATGACCATGTCATTAAAGGGCTGCATGCTTACTTAATAGGTGGCCGCACTGATACTACCAAGCTAGATATTTCAGAAGCACCAAAATAATTTAGTAGCACACACAAGTGCAAAGTTTGATGTTTTATTGGTTCAAAACATTTAATACTGTTCAAAAATGCATTTATGTAGGTTGACAACAGAACTGGTTCTTTAATTAAACAACATTATGATATGAAAGAAGTCTCACAAACAATGTAATGAACAAATTATTAACAGCTATTAAAATATGTCTTTTCAGTTTGAAACTCTTTGAAACTGTTTGTTTGGCCAACAAAAACAAAATCTAATAAATAAAAATAAATATGAATAAAAATAATAATAACCAGCAGAAATAAATAAAAGTGATACCTCACACATTTAATATACAAGCTGTGTGCCTCACTGACAACACAGTGTGCTGTTGCACTTTACAGCCCTGCATTTATTAATTGGCCAAACGTGCCGGAGGACACAAAAGGTTAGAGAACATTGGCCCAGGCAAAAGAGCCAAAATGGTTTCTCCGCCTCGCTTTTGCAGCTACAAATTGCTTGCAGATTGACTTCTTGTCCAGTAAGTCAAGTTTATCCTGATGGACACGACAGACAGCAACATGGTTACGTCTGTTTTGAGTCATTGTAGACCGGAGCCAAGTTTTGAGCCTGCAGAGCGCACTGAAACTTCTCTCTGCCTCAGAGGATGAAACAGGGACTACCAAAAGCAACCTGACCAGGGTTTCCACCTGACCAAAAAGTCTACGCACCTCTACAGGTAATCCACCAATGATCCCTGCAGCTTCTACACTGTTGCTAAATGAGTAATTCAAGTGAAACACAGAAAGCTGCACTGAAAGTAACTCTCTGTTCAGCTCTGGGTATTTCTCAATGGCTGCAGCATCAATCTCTCCACTCAGAAGTGTCACTTCCAACTTTTGTGACAGAACAGCTGTGACTGCTTTGCTATGTACTGCCCATCTTGTGGGACAGAGGGGTTTTATTGCAGTGCATGATGGATTCTCTGCTTGTGCTATTGCTGCATGGATTGCCTTAAACTTCCCTGACTGAGGCAAAAGGACTCTGAGCTGGTTGACCCAATCCAGTGCGCCTCTAATCAGAACTGAGGCTAAGCAAGCTTTCTGTGCAATGACATTAACACAGTGGGCTCCACAATGAATGTAAAGTGCTAGTGGCTGTTCTTGTTTTATCAGTGCCTGCGCACCAGCATGGTCTCCACACATATTAGCTGCTCCGTCATAAGTTTGACCTGGTAAACCGCGCATTGGTAAGTTTAATCTCAGAAGCACATCTTTAACGACTCCAGCAAGGCTTTTTCCTGTTGTTTCAGAAACAGAAGACAAACCAATGAACTCTTCATGGGGCTTCATGTCATTGTCAACATAACGCAGGCAAATACTTGCTTGTTCTTGCCCAGAAATGTCTTGTGTTCATCCATAATAACCGCAGACTGAAGAACTGGTAGATGTCTGATTGTATCAGCTGTTCCACTGACAATACTGTTGCTCATTGTAGACAGGATTTCATTCTGGATCTGTGGACTCATGTACTCTTTCTGGGACCTCTGCAACCATTTGGCTAAAAGGACATCATCCTCTGCCTTATCTTTCAACAGTTGATACAAGTTACTGTTATCATCCTCGTGCCCTCTCAGAGCTCGTCCCTGCCGTGCCAAATATTTGATTGAGCTTACAGTTTTCCCCAGACAGTGCCTGTTGTCAGCTTGTTGATTTGCCAAAGTACTGGACAACTGTGCATTTATAGGATGACGTTCTTGTGCAGTCACAGAGACAGCATGATGGTGTGTTTGACTATTTTCATGTGCTTTAAATTCTTCCAGTTTTTGAATCCAGAAGTGATAAAGGTGGGCTCTGATTTTACAGCAAATGGTGAGAGTTTGTTCTGCTAAATTGTCTTGCAATAAAAACACAAAACCTCCTTCTGCACCGCATCATCATGTAGCCAGGGAAAGTCCTTGTACCAGTTTTCTTGGAAATGTAAAGTCCTGTTGGACAGAACTTGAGTTTCTCTGAATTTTGGATGTGGTAGATATGGCCCTGTCCTCTGTCCACTGACTTCAGACTCTCTCAGCTGTCTGTCCCCAGTCTGAACTCCCTAAAAGTCACAATGTCACTCAATGCCACAGGACTGTATTTATACTGCAAGCAAGCGATCCAATGTTTCCAGCTTTGTGTTAAATATCTACCTTCTTGTAGAATATCTACTGTGTGTTACTCTCTCTGACCTGTTGGTCCACTCCTGTCGCTCCCTCGCTCTGACTTCCTGCCTCAAGCCTCTGATGTCCCTGCATGGCATCAACGTATTTACAACATACTGTACATTACAATATGTCATGTTGTATTAGCATGTGATTACTAAAGCTAAAAAAGGATCTGTTAAGGTTTTTATCATACACAATATTTTTAACAACTGATTTGCAGATGTATTATTAGGGCTGGACAATATGGCTGAAAAATGTATCACGATATAAGGGTATATATCAGTCAATATCCATAATCATTGATTAGTTTTAAATATCTGAAATCCTGCCAAATTGGTGACACGACTGTTCCTGTTTTATCCACAGTTTCCTCTTGAGCTGCTCATTTTCTCTTTTCACTCCACGCCACTGTTTTCATTTTTAAGCAGTTATGAGGCACGGCGGCGAAACCTGAAACTGCTGCTCAGCAACTTACTCAACAGGTTGTTGCTAGGTAACCAATGAGGAAGTGAGTTAATTGATGCCACCAACCTTGCTTAGCTGGCTGAGGTTGAGCAGCTAAAGCCTTTCCTCTGCCTACATCCCCCAGAAGAGTTCACTGAAATGATTGAAAATTCTATCGCTTGTATTTCCCAGTAATCAATTAACATTTTATTTCTATAGCACCTTTCACAGACATATAGATCACAAAGTGTTTCACAAAGGCAAAACATTAAAATTAAAAAAAAAACAATAAGCAAAAGCCTGTGTGAGTGAAAATGTCTTGTTGTTTCTGTGGAGTCTGTGGAGTGGAGGGACAGTGGGAGGACGTTCCACAGCCTTGGAGCCACCGCCCAAAAAAGCACGATCTCCACGGGTCTTAAAACGGGTTTGAGGTACAGCAACGACATTTGACTTGAAGACCTCAGAGTCCTGGATGAAGCTAGAGGATGTAAAAGGTCCAGAATGGATTTAGGGGCCTGGTTGTGGATTGCCTTGAAGGTTAAAACCAACATTTTCATATTAATCCTCGAGTGCACAGGAAGCAGTGCAGGGAGGCAAGAAGAGTTTTGTGCGTTATTGTGCGCTCTTCTGTTAGTTTGAGTCAACAGCCTCACTGCAGCATCCTGCACAGACTGAAGATGAGCCGGGAGGTTTGATTCAGACACATAAAAAGATTATTACAATAGGCTGAGAGGAGGAAATAAAAGCATGAGTAACCATCTCAGTTCAGTCTGTGACACAAATGCTCTCAACTTAGAGATGTTCCTTAAATGATAAAAACAAATGAGGAACTGATACTGATATTGATCATGTGTCTAACGTGATATATATTGTTATTGATTTATTGCCCAGCCTAAGAGTGTATATATCTCATACACTGTCAGCTCTGTTTACAGTATCACCTAACCCATACAGTAACATTTTTCACTCATTCATTTTAAGACCTCCCCTGGAGCCCTGTACCACCCTCTCCTCTTCCTGTCTCCTCTGAGCTGCATTGCTGCTCCTAAACACACTAAATGGTTTCAGAGATGAGGCTCAGCTCCTGAACCTAAAGGTGCTTCATTTTATACTAAACCAGAAAAAAGATCCACTTATTGGTCACTATGGAGAAGCATTTCACCATAAAAACGTACAGAACTCTAGTGGGGTGTTGTACTGCACCTGGCAACCTAAACATAACCTAACCCATACTCTTATAAGTACTGTGGAAATGATGAAATCATCATAAAAAAAAAAATCAACCTGACATCAGTCCTCACCTGTTCTTTCTGGATCTATTATAAATAATAGGGTTTTTAAAGCTTTGCTGATTTTTTATGAATATTTTAATTTGATATTTTCCAAATTGAACAAACCTTGGTGAATTTTGTGCAGATTTGTTCTGTAATTTAAGTGGAGTCCTTAACTAGCCTTAGATGAAATTTCACAGCCAGGTAGAGTGGATAAGGCAGAAGCTGAATCTACAGAAAAGTTTTATGTCAGCTATCAATGATAAGTTTTATAAAAAATATAACCACACTGGACTGAGTTCATTAAATAGGCTCATAATTGTCAGTTTATAATTACAATTGTACAGTCCTATAACTTGACCCTGGGTTTATTTCTTCTGATTTTCTGCATGAATATTAGCCACATCCATCCATCGTATCGCGCTTATTGTGTTAAGCGTCGTGGGTGGAGGGTTGTCAGGCTGGAGCCTGTGGCAGATGTCTGCAAAATCAGCTGTGCAGGCCACGATGAAGACTTGAATAAATTTGTAATGAGAGCAAATCAAATTTCACACGACTAAAGGAACACATCTTTATTGAGGAAAAAATAGGACTTCTGGGGCTGTACTTCTCTTAATTTCACCAAAACAGCACACACACACACACACACACACACACACACACACACACACACACACACACACACACACACACACACACACACACACACACCACAACTTTAAAATCCATAATTTAATAAATGTTATTGTTATATGTCATAGTGGTTTACAGAACGAGAACACATATATAAATCAAAAGTAACTACTGGTTATTTTCGTTCCGCTGCACAGAAATCGGCAACGAAGGACGAGCATTACCATAAAGCTGAGGCTAGAAGCGCAAGAAAATTTAAGCGGCGGCTGATCTGCGGCTGGCTTGACCGCGGCTCAGAATTGACGGTCACTTGACCGCAGTCACTGATTGGCCAGGGAGTATCGTGACTAGCGGAGGCATGAGAACGACTCCTTCACCACAATCATTTTCAAAACCCGACAGCAAGAAACTGGAGGCACGCAAAGCACCGGTTGAATGCCCAGACCGACAGTTTGCAGCGGTAGTTTTGCAACATGAGAACCATCTGAAACACACACACACACACACACACACATTATACATATTATAACCCTATAACCCTGCCGGGCGATCGCCGCTACAAGCTAAACAGCTGCACAGAGCCTGAGGCGGCTGATCAAAGGAACTTTGAATTACTGTAATAACGCGACTGTTTGTCCTATCGAAAAAATTCAAACGGTTTCTGAAAGCTGAGAAACTGCACTTCACAACCACCATAGGGTATTATGATTTTATTACGGTAATTCTTGCCGTAACTCCGCGAACGGCGGCACTTTTGAAGTACACTGAGCCGATTATGACATGTTCGGTGGTATAGGCTTATAGGTAACAATGATAACCTTCATCCATTAAACACTGTACTGGGGGACTTATGCATGATGATGATTTTAAACTGGCATTAGCTGTGAGCTTGCCTCTATCTCATGTATTGTTGTGTTATTCCTGATAATAGAAAGCTTTTGGACAGAATTAAAGTTTGCAAAACACTGCAGGTTTCTACTATAAAACCACATTGTTGTGGCATTTATGTTCAAGCTGTGTTTTTGGAGTGGACTTCTTAAGTGCACTTTTTATTTGAAAGAAGAAATATTATATGATAATGTTCTTTTTTGTGTTTATTTGATTCCTATTCAAGACACTTTGATAAGAATGACTATATTGTTAATATAGGCTACAGAGTATCATTTTTTAACATTTTTGGCTGGTGGTGTGCCTCGTGATTTTTTCAATGAAAAAAAATGTACCTTGGCTCAAAAAAGGTTGAATGTTACACCCACGACAGGTCAATTGGAAAGAAAAACAATAAGACTATTCAATGAAAGTTTGTTTTTCTTTTAAAAGCAAATCTTTATTTCATAATGCTTATTTCAAAAGTAAAAAGGTCAGGTCACTTCCCAATCCACACCATCTATCCAGGGGCAACTGCACTACAAATCAGTCAGAACACACTAGGTGGACAAACCCCTTCAAGAGTCCTTTAACTCTAATTGGAATCACTGCAACCCATAAAAAAATGTACACATGCGTGCAAAAAACCTGGCATTAAACTGGCGGAATGGAAATGGACCAAAGGAAACGCTAAGTTTTGATTGGAATAGAAATACAAGATGAAAAGAAACAAAAACAATAAAAACCGCAAGCGGTGATATCGGGCCCTCGCACTCCGCGCGCGTCGACCTGTGGCGCTCGTCGACCCGTGCCGCACTTGGAGGTTTTGTGATCGTGATGGGTCTCTAGAAAGTTCAATTCTTTTATAGGAAAAGGTATCTTTTGCTCTCGGCATAGCCGCAATGGAATATTTGGGGGTGTGGTCACGGCTCCAGCATGCAAAATAGGGCATGGGTCTGATTGACTTTTTTGATGGGCTGTTTGTCTAGATGATGTGGAGCCAATTTGGTCTCACTGGGTGAAATGCCCTAGGAGGAGTTCATTCAAATAGCAGGCCTGAAAATGGCAAAAATTGACACTTTCAATTGAAGATGCTGGACTTCCTGTAGGGTTTGGAGTATGGCTCCAAGAGACTTTTTTGTATGTCTTAGGATGTTACATGAGTGTGCAAAATTTCAGAGCTGTAGATAAAATGTAACTCAGGGGCTAGCTAAAAAACATGGTATATTATGATATTTAAAGCTGCCAGTAGGGGGCGCTCTAACGTTTATGGACTTTATGCATATCAATGTGTTCAGGGCAGGAGGCTTATCAAATAGATGAGGATTTTGTAAGGAATGGTGAAAGATATTTCATGTATTTCAGAGCAAAACTAATTCTGTGGACGGTCATACAAATTTTCATTTGCTTCTGTAGGGGGCGCTATTGCGCCTACAGTCTTGAATCTGTAGTTATGGATTCAGCCTGGGTGTGTACATGAGTGATTAAATTTTCAGCCTGATCAGACAAAGCATGTGCGAACAAGTGCACAAACAATTTTGGTGGTGAGGGAGAAAAACAAAGGCCAAATTTAATGGCCTGGTGTGACAAGGCCGTTTAATATTTTGTAAAGATTTCCACAATATTTGATGGGCTACTTGTGTAGATGATCTGGAGCCAATTTGGTGTCAGTGGGTGAAATGCCCTAGGACGAGTTCGTTCAAATAGCAGGCGTGGAAATCGCAAAAATTGACACCTTCAATTGAAGATGGCCGACTTCCTGTAGGGTTTAGGGTATGGGTCCAAGAGACTTTTTTGTACGTCTTAGTATGTTACATGAGCCTGTACATTTTCATACATGTAGATAAAACGTAGCTCCGGGGCTACTCAAAAAACATGCTATTTTAAGATATTCCGAGCTGCCACTAGGCGGCGCTCTAACGTTTATGGACTTTATGCATATGAATGTGTTCAGGGCAGCATGCTTATCACACCACTGAAGTTTGAGCCAGATTGGGCAAGTTGGCTTAGAGTTACAGCCATTTTTGTGTTCATGGCGAATCATCGAACTTTGCCGTCCCATAAGGGTCACGCCCTTTTGTCAAAAAGTCACAGTTTTGAAAACACAGTAAGTCCAACTTCTTAAGGCTTTCCAGGTGAAATTTGAGATGGTTCTGCTAAACCACCTTGGAGCTGGACCTCCAAGTGTAAAATATGACATTTCCTGTTCCCACTAGGTGGCGCTGCGACTGATATTAAATATTGTCATATGTATGTGTTCAGGGGGGCACCCTCATCCTACTGGAGAAGTTTGATGCACATTGGATCATGTAGGTATGAATGAGAGGCAATCAAATTTTCATGGCGAATGATCAAAGTTCAAAGGGGCATAAGGACCCCTCCCCCTTGGCAAAAACTCACCATTTTCGAGATTTAGATTCCCCTGGGGGTGTAGGTTAGACAAACCAAATATGAAGATGATAACGTCTAAAACCTCTGAGTTATTAGAAAAAGTGTGAGGGCTGCAAATCGCCAAATTTGCATAATTACTTCAAAATGGCGGACTTCCTGTTGGGTTTAGGGCATGGCTCCAAGAGGATTTTTTGTGCGCCTGGACATGATATACATGTGTATGAAGTTTCATTCATGTACGTGAAACACAGCGGTGGGGCTCCAGTTTAGGGGGCGCTAGCGAGCCATTTGGGCGCGCCCTTGCCCGAGCCCATTAAAATACTTAAATTTTCACCAGGTGTGACGCATGTGCAAAGTTTCATGAGTTTTTGAATATGATAAAGCCCCCAAAAAGCCAATTCATTTGCCTGAATAATAATAATAAAAAAAAAAAAAAAAAAATAATAAAAATAAAAAAAAAAAAAAAAAAAAAAAAAAAATAATAAACGAAGCAATTACAATAGGGCCTTCGCACAGTTCGTGCTCGGGCCCTAATAAAAAAAGAAAAGAAACTAGTCCACTCCCTGGGCAACTCCCATATCTTTTTGCCCGCACCAGCTCACTTGCCGGGGTGGACTAGACAAATGAATACACTGGCAAAGAAAAACAACATGAATCACCAAAATCAATTATCCACGGTAAGAGCAGTTAGTGGCTCACACGTGCCCTGCAAGGGGACAAATTTACACTGTTAAAAGTTTAATAAAAAAACATTTAGAATTCATTTGAAACAGTATTACTTCTACACATCCTGATATGTCAATCTATCCCTCTATTGACTATGAGCTGCTTCAGTTTCCAACAGGGCACAGGTCTGAAATTAAGCGATAAGTAAATACACGATTTCAGACACTTCTGTAAAAAATAAATAAATAAGACTTAAAGCCTACCATTATTCATGCCCAAAATTATCCCACTCACATGGAGTGTGGTGTGCTCTTGCCTCACTCCACTGGCCTGGTCCCACTCACAAAAACATCTGTTTCTACTTGCAGTTGATTGTATATATACACACACCCCTGGAAACACTAATTAAAGGCACCTCCGCTTCTTCCCTCCAATACCAACTGCCACATAGGTTACAGAGTATCATTTTTTAACATTTTTGGCTGGTGGTGTGCCTCGTAATTTTTTCAGTGAAAAAAATGTACCTTGGCTCAAAAAAGGTTGAAAAACACTGAGCTAACTAACAAATTGACTAATGCTATCCTAGCATATTATTTGATGGCTAGAAAAGACAAAAACATGTACCTCCATAGTCAGACAGGTACTGTTAAATGTAGCCTTTGTCCAGTTTTGAAGTTGTCAGTGAAAACTTGTCTGCAAGTCATAGTATATCATGAAAATGTATTTATGGCAGATGTATTAGACTGTGTAAACTCCATTCTCTGGAAGTAAAGATGCCCTGCTTCGAGGCCGAACGGAAGTTGTGTGACGTGTGAAAAGGGCTTATATTTGCGCCGCGGGTGTAATTGGCACAACACTGAGCCCAGAAACCGATTTGACGCATGTCCATAGCAATATCAATACCAAAACTTTAGAATACATATACAGGATCTGTCAATATGTTGTGGCAGTGCACTAAGCAAATTTATTTGGTCTAAATAATTTGGTCCCATTTCTTCCTAGTATTAGTCATGATATCTGCCCGTTAACTTTTTATCATCAATTTTATTTCTTATTATTTATAATTTATTGTTTTATATTTATCTATTCTGTAATTTATTTTCAATTTTGAGATTGAAGCTTGAGAAGTGTACTAGATTTCAAGGTATTCACTGTTCTTTAAGTGAAATTAATCTCCATTGTGTTTACTAAGTCGTTAGGCTGCTGACCCCGCAACCCGGCCCCATGTAAGTGGATAAAATGGATGGATGGATGATTGTGATTATGATTTTTTTCCATAGGTGAGGTTTTGACCATAAATTGCTCCATAAGTTTACTGTATAATGAGTGTACAGACATGGATGTAAACTGCAACTTGCCTGTGGTAAAATGTGTACTAAGTACAGCTTATTACAAAATGAAAGAATTTTTAAACAAATGCTGGATAGGTTGTAATTGTATAGATTTTTTTTTATTGAAATAAAGAAGTTTATGCATAAAGTGAAAACAACTGCCTGTTGTTCTGAGAACCTGAGTTCTTCAGTTTTTCAAGCCAATTTAAATTAAATAGGATTTAATTTGAATTGGCTACAGAATCAGTCAAAAGTTTGGACACACTTATCCATTGGGTAAGTGTGTCCAAACTTTTGACTGCTATTGTACCCCAACATTCAAATGATCCCCTTTGAGCAAGCACGAGGCAACGGTGGGAAGGAAAAACTCCCTTTAACAGGAAGAAACCTCCAGCAGAACCAGGCTCAGGGAGGGGGGGCCATCTGCTGCGACCAGTTGGGGCTGAGGAGAAAAAGAACACACACATCTACTTGGGTAGTACAAGCAACATAAGGCTCTTTGGACTGTAGGTGGAAAACGGCGGTCCATTATTTAAAAGGGAACTGGACCATGCTGAAAGTGTCAGTAGGGTTGGAGGAGACTGCAGGCCCAGTCCCATGAAGAAAAGCTGATACATGCATTGTAGCTCTACAACGCTGAGATGGCCCTGAAAGCTGAATAGATTAGAAGGCTTCCTGCGGCAAGACCCAAACCTACTTTAAGTAGACATTTGGTACTGGGAAACCACGAACCACTGTTAGGAGGCGTTTCTTCAGCAGGATTCATCATTTCTTCAGAGTCAGCCAACATGTTTTCCTCCTGGAGCAAACTCGGCTGCTCCTTAAGATCTTGGGTTATCTGTCTCTTAATTTCTCTGTCTTCATTCAGATCATCTATCTGGTCCTGCTTGTGTGCAATTATCCTGTTCAGTTTTTTTATTTCATCTTCACTCTTCGTGAATAGACATGCAGCATCTGCTATTTCATATTTAAGATCTTGTATAGCTCCTGCGAGCTCTAAAGACTTTTTATTTAGTTTGCCTCTGTGCCTCTCCGTCTGGGTCAGCACAGTAACAGTGCGGTCGTTTTGATCACGAAGAAATTCTTGTCTTCCCTGAAGATTTAGCAGTGTCTTCCAAACTGTCTTAATCTCTGCCCCCATTTTTGCGATCTGATGTTCCACTTGGGCCTCATTGTCACATTCATCCTCATCCACCCACCATTCGAGCTCTTCTTTTTTTTGTTTCAAATTTCTGATCTGCTGATATTTTTTCTCAATCAAGCTTTGGAGATCGGCGAGTTGAGCAGTGAGACGCTTGTTTTTTTGAGCTACGATTTTCTCATTTTCATCAAGAGTGTGAATCTCTGCCAATACATTTTCATTCTCTGCATTTTTGTGTCTTAACTGAGATTCAAGCCCAGTCAATTTATCCATGATGCTCTTATTCTGCTTCTTCAGATCCGCCTCACTTTCCTTTAGCTGAAATATCTCTTTCTTGCTCTGCTCCGCAGATGTAACGTTTAACTGGCTGTCAGCGGCAGTCGCACGTTTCTCTTCGTCAGCCTGAAGCTCCGCAGGCTCAGGTATTTCTCCTGTCAGTTGCTTCTGTGACATCGTTGTTTCGTTTGTTTGCTTGTTGGCTGAATGAATTTGCGAAACCTCTGGTCTACATATAAACCCTCTGGTGCCACAACCCTTGCAAGGCCACTGTCCAGCGCTTTGATGGGCGATGACGTCATTCTACTTGAAAGCAACTCTGCTCAGCACTTTTTACTGTGAGAAATTGGAAGTTATTGCTACGATCAAAGGCAGCATTCTAGAATGTGCATTTTAGCTCCGAGCGTTCTACACATGGAAACAATATTATATATATATAAATATATGGAATTCCCTCTTTTTTTCGTGTTACTCGGCAGGATTTTTAACCTGCCTGAAATGCAGTGGGATAAAGTTCGTGCCTCTGAGTACGACTTCTAAACTGCAGTATAAGCAGTATAATTTTTTTCGTGCCCCCCGTCCCGTTTTTTTCCCCTTTTCTTTTGAACTGGAAGCTCGGAAGCTGAATTATGCCTTTAATTGCGATCCTTAACGGCCACTTTTCTTTTTGACATGAATTTCTCCTTGTTTCATTTAATCTGGGGTGCTTATTATGGCTGTAACGATGACATTTGTGGGGCTTTTTCAGGTCTACGTTTATGTTTACGTGCTTATGGTTGGTGTTTTATTCGGTGTCCAATTTTTCTGTGAGTTCCGTGGTCTGAAGCCCTTTTTTTTCCCTGTGTTAAATCCATGAACTAACGATGAATAAATAAATGAACTACAGCAGTGGTCCCCAACCTTTTTTGAGCCGCGGACCGGTTTAGTGTTAGAAAATATTTCCACGGACCGGCTTTTAAGGTGTGGCGAATAAATACGTCAAAATAAATGATACGACCATAACCAAGTGTGATATTTTCTACGTATAATAATAAAAAACGGGAATCCACTTTGTATTCGTATGCAACTCTATCAGCAGCGTTCTCGTAACATCCCGCCTCAACATGAATAACAGGCTCTCTGCCCACAGCGCTCCCTGGTCAGCTGTTAGAGCCATGGTAAAACATGCCTTCAAAATAAGATACACCGCAAAAACAAATACAGTAGAAATCACCTCAGTCGGATTCAAATGGCCCAGTTTGGGGTCTATTATCGAATTTCGCTGCAATGGCTTCTGCTTCATCTATGAATTTGCTTCTGCAAATTTTATAATCTGAAATTTTACTCGTAAGTGCAAGTTTGTAGCTTACACTTGCCACGATTGTCCCCGGTGAAATGAACTGATATAAACACTAAAACAATTTCCAGGCGTTGTTAGTGTGTGTGTAGTTGTGCATGAACGAGCCGATGCATGGAAGTGGGCGGACAGGAGCTGAGGAGGGTTTTAGCGCTAAACTCATCCAGTTTATGCGATCACATTTAACTGGAAATTTATTACAATGGGACCAGATTTTTCATCCGAGGTAGGTGAATATCCGACGGATTTATGTGATGATTTTATTGGAATTAATGTTAGGAAAAATCAGGACCTGCAGATGCCATCCAACTAGAGCGAAAACCCGATTTATGCGACTTCGACTTAGGTGATTTTTACTGTATAAAGCGCATGAAAAATACAACTCACCATAACACTGAATCAGTGTAAGCCCCCTGAGCTTGTTTCTCTGATACTCATTTTTGCTGGCTTCTGGTTTGACTGGGTTCGGCCGATTTCACATGGAGCGTGGCTGCAGAGCCGCGGTGTCAAGCGCTGGAGAGTCAGTTTGATGGCTGGGTCTACCTCACTGCTATCCCCGGTGTTGATAAATAAAAATGGTAAATGGACTAGTTCTTACATAGCGCTTTTCTACTCTTGTTGAGCACTCAAAAATTTAAAGAAGCGTTATGTAGGTCAACCAACCGATTTCGTTAGACAGGCCTGAAGCTTCTGGGTTTAATTTTAGCGGTGACGTATCATGTGAGCAGAAACGTCTTGACACGTCAAGAGGAAGTCATGGAGGGAAGTAACGGAGCGAATCCGCCCATTTTTCAAAATAAAATATAGTTTAGGCGCAGATAATAAGTAAAACGGAAATAATTTAAGTTATTTATTCTTTATGTGCGGCCCGGTACCAAATGTCCCACGGCCCGGTACCGGTCCACGGCCCGGGGGTTGGGGACCTCTGAACTACAGTACCCAGGACCCCCATCGGCCGTGACCATGGTGACGCGTAGTCCCGCTGCTGTCCAGGTAAATTGCATGACTGCAGGTTCGCCCGCTTCGGATGTTATCAGGTCATTGCTGCCTTTATTAGCGGTTTTCAGGCCCGTAGATATGGGCCAGCAAGGGCCGTCTGCACCTCGTAGTCAGTCGAGAAGGTAGTTATCGTTCTAACGGAGGATCACTGACAGAGGGATGAAGGACTACAGAAGCCATGCTCGCTGACTTCCGGCGGATGCAGCAGTGTTCAGGTAAGAGGATTTCAATGGACAGCGTTTATATAGTGATATTAAGACAGTGAGTGTCAATAAGCACTTGAAATTATATTAATGTGGTGTAAGAGAGCGCTGATATCACAACTCTGAGATGCATTTTTAGAGATTATTGCGGGTTTTGCCGTCTTTGAGGAGCTAGCTTAAAGTTTCTGTGCAAATGTTAGCGGATATCGTAGGAAAGCGTTTGTAACCCAGCCGTATTTTGTTTGTTCTGTTTCGTTTGCATTTCTATATCATTTTGGTTTCATTGGTACTGTCACTTTAAGAGCTAAGCACGACATCACTTTACGGCAGCGTTACGACTGCAGTTACTAGGGGAACGGAACTCCCGGGCTTTAGAGCGCGAGCGCGGCTGCAGAGCAAAGACTTGCCAGTGTCCGTCTACCTGCTGCATATCTGCTGACTGCTTTATGCCTGATAATGTGATGTTTTCCTGCTAGTGCATTATTGTGGACAACACTGGCGAGAGCAACCTCGCTGAAGTTTACCTGTGCCCCTTGTGGAGGAAGACCAAGAGGCTGCTGATCTTCCGGCATCTTCAGACAACAGCCACCATCATCTTTCTGGGTTGCCATTCCCAGTCAGGACACCCCGCTCAACTTATTCGTCCGTATGCACCACACACACACACATAAATATAGAGCTCTATATAAACATTTGCTCGTTTGCTGGCCAGCACTTTATCTTTTTTGCTAAGGACCCCAAAAAGGGAATATTTGATTTTATTTTTTTTTACTCTCATATAGAGAGAAGGACTTGGTATGCGTCAAGGAGACAAATATAATTTGTCCCACATAGTTCTGAAGCGTGTTCAAGTGAAATAAGTTGGTTAATTGTATCGACTGTACTGTTCTGTTGTTTTCCTTTTGTGTTGGTAATTTTATGCCCAAGTTGAGATGAGATTGGATGTGTTTCAGTCCAGTGAATTCTAATAAACAGAACTGGTTGATAGTAAACTGCTATCTGAACCCGAGTAAATTCTATTCATTGGTTACACGTTCACTATTTAAACAATGTTATGACAGAAATATGAGCTTCTGGACTTACTAGTTAAGTAAAATTATTCTTTTCAGCCACAGATTCTAAATAAATATCCCGATGAGCTTCAGTGCATCCATATTCAGTATCAGCGAGTACAGTGCTTCATTTAAGCTAGTGATGTGCGATACCACAGGTTTTCTTTCCGATCCAATACTGAGTAATATTCAAGCTGGTGTCGGCGATACCAATCCGATACTTTGTGCAAAAAACTTAAATGAAATAAAATCACAGAGCAAAACAAATTATAGGGCTATTCAACACTGATTGCTTAGTCTTATTTCTTATTTAGACGTTATTCACGTCGGCTGTAATGACACCAGTAATTTCCTGCTTCTAAATTCAGATCAAACTGAAATTCTTGTACTCGGCCCCACAATTCTTAGAAACATGGTGTCTAACCAGATACTTACTCTGGATGGCATTACTTTAGCCTCCAGTAACACTGTGAGAAATCTTGGAGTCATTTTTGACCAGGATTTGTCCTTCAATGCACATATTAAACAAATATGTAGGACCGCTTTTTTGCATTTGTGCAATATTTCTAAAATTAGAAACATCCTTTCTCAGAGTGATGCTGAAAAGCTCATTCATGCATTTATTACTTCCAGGCTGGACTATTGTAATTCATTATTATCAGGCTGTCCTAAAAGCTCCCTGAAAAGCCTTCAGCTGATCCAAAATGCTGCAGCTAGAGTACTGACAGGGACTAGAAAGAGAGAGCAGATTTCTCCCATATTGGCTTCTCTTCATTGGCTCCCTGTTAAATCTAGAATAGAAATTAAAATCCTTCTCCTCACATACAAGGTCTTGAATAATCAGGCCCCATCTTATCTCAAAGACCTCATAGTCCCATATCACCCCAACAGAGCACTTCTCTCTCAGCCTGCTGGCTTACTTGTGGTTCCTAGGATACTTAAGAGTAGAATGGGAGGCAGAGCCTTCAGCTTTCAGGCGCCTCTTCTGTGGAACCAGCTCCCAGCTTGGATTCAGGAGACAGACACCCTCTCTATTTTTAAGATTAGGCTTAAAACTTTCCTTTTTGATCAAGCTTATAGTTAGGGCTGGATCAGGTGACCCTGAACCCTCCCTTAGTTATGCTGCTATAGGCCTAGGCTGCTGGGGGGTTCCAGTGTTTCTTCATTCACCTGTTTTCACTCTGTTTATACCCCACTCTGCATTAGCTATTATTAATCTCTGGCTCTCTTCCACAGTGTGTGATTTTGTCCTGTCTCTCCCCTCAGCCTCAACCAGTCTCAGCAGATGACCCCCCCTCCCTGAGCCTGGTTCTGCTGGAGGTTTCTTCCTGTTAAAAGGGAGTTTTTCCTTCCCACTGTCACCAAGTGCTGCTCATAGGGGGTCGTTTTTGACTGTTGGGTTTTCTCTGTATTATTGTAGGGTCTTTACCCACAATACAAAGCGCCTTGAGGTGACTGTTTGTTGTGATTTGGCGCTATATAAATAAAATTGAATTGAATTGAATTGAATTGAATTTAGATTGAACTATATGGAGTCTCTCCAAATAGCCTACAATACTGGAAGACAAACATTCCAGTCACTGGGTGACTCAAATTAAAATTGCCAGTAAACATTTTTAATAAATAAATGCCTCAATAATTACATGCTTGCCAACATACCTATATTTTAAAATGATCATTTAACAAATAACACAAAGTAGACTGATAATAAATGAGACAAACCTGAGGATCCATGAAACCTGCCAGCACCTGAGAATGAGCTGAAACTTACATTACATTACATTCCCATCATGGAGAAGCTTCCAGACTCTGGGAATCCTGTCAGTGAGCAGGGACTGAGTCACTGTCCTCAGCTTTAAACAAACCCAGACTCCATCTCTGTCAGGTTTTGACTCAGCCTGCTTTGGAGTCACTAATCTAGAAGCATCAGGCTACTTACTGTCAACACCATCTTTTTGTTACTGATTCATTAATATGTTTTACATTGTTGTTGTTTATCAGTGGTTGGAGCAGATTTGAGAACAGCAAAGAGAAGCACTCAATCTTCCTTTTTTTTTTTGAGGAAGAGGAGGTTCATCTTTAATACTTCAGGTTATATCAGCTACCAGTCTGTAAACCTGTTTAGTGCTGCAGCAACAATCAAACATGTCCGGTTCATACATCATTGTAGTTTGTGTCTTTGCGCTTTTAGAACTGAATTGGAAATCCAAAGGTGCTGGAAAGCTTTTTCTCCAACCCTCAAAGCCAGACTTCACCCATGAGAGCTGACAGCATGCAATCATTTTGAGAAGTGACATTCTCAGAAACAAAGGTGAGCGATAATATTTAATGTGTACTTTTTGATTAGCATGTTTAAAGGTTTGTCATTGCTCACAGTGGCCTTGTATTCATAGGTATTTCCAGAATAGTATCCAGCAGTTTCTTGTGAGCTGAGCTGAATCATTTTTCTTTTAATACATGTTTAACACTCACTCGAGTATTACTTGTTCTGCATAACTGTGGCTGTTCATCCCCATCAAGCTGCGTGGTGCAAGTAAAATGACCAAATCCTCTTTTGCCATTGTTTATTGCAGACGGCCTTCAGAAGAAGTCGAAGAAGAAATATTTGAGGCCACCGACTGAAACCGTATTTTTACCTGTTATCATGAGACATTGGGAGTGACAGTTCTCAGTTTTTGTTGTGCTTAATGCTTACGGTCCAAGACGTCTGCTGTTTATATTTAACACAAAGAGAAAAGTTAAACAGCTTTTACAAGTTTGATATCCTGATCATCACTCTGTACATGAGGTGCTGTGATTTCATTTCAAAGGTTTCTGTGTCCTGGTGAGCCATTTGCACTGACCAGTGACAGTTTAATCAGAACATATTTGTAATTGAGATCCCAGATTTGGAAGAGATGTTTTGTGTTCTCCGTGCTTCAGGTTCACAGCAGATGGAAGGAAACTCAAACAGCCACTAATGTAGCCATTGTGCTGACTGTAGACTGAGGGATCTCTTCAAATTGTTGTATTCCTCCTCTTCCTCGTCAACCACAGCTTCAGATCTTGCTGACACCATCAGACTGCGGCAGTTATGTTATTTAGCCATGAAAGATGTCGTCACCCTCCCAAAATTATGGTCTACTTTATTTTTTCAGGCTTTTCAGAAAACACAAAAACCAAACCGAATGTTGAAAATTTAATTTAGACAAAAATGAAATTTAAAAAATGACTTTGACCATTTTTTAGGAGGGTGATGATATATAACCTTGTTCAGCCTATTTAGGAAGAAGCACTGAGATCAATAACCTAATTTCCAACACAGATCTGGAGAAACAGCAAAAACCAACGGGACCCTACACAGCCACAGATGATGCTCCAGAGCTTGAAGTTCTAAACCATAAACACCAACCTGAGAAACTTGCTAAGCGTGACAGGTCCAACGTAACCCCAGATACAGCCCAGCCACAGAGTGAACCAAATCTTTCAGATAATGACAACAGAGAACCAAACGCACCTCCCTCCTAAACTCACCAGCCTGCACCAACCTGACATTTCTCCTCCCTGAGTTAAATAGATGAATGGAAGTTAAGTGGTTACAAACATAAAAACATTGGTCCACAGACAGGAGCAGTGAGCTGAAATCAACAGTTGAACCACACAAGCTACCTGAGATGCTGTATTGAACTACTATATGTAATTTAATTATTTGTCCTGACTGGTTTCACCTCAGATGGTCTTCTTTCTCCTTTTGGTAGGTTTCTCCCACCTCTGTTTTGATGCCAAGAAGAAGAAGAAGAAGCTGCTTCAGAGAAGTGGGCTTCATGGTCTCAGTGCACAGGCTGCCAGTCACACTCACACAGCAACATGTGTTTTCACTGCCACAATCAAAACATTGAACAAAATCTTTGATTGTGTGTTATTGTTTTGGAAACGTGTCACATTATTGCATGCTAAGGTGTGTTATTAAAGAAAAAATTGAGTTCTCTGGTTCTGTTTTGATGACATCCCAAGCTTTTGTTTCGAAAACTTTATTTTCCAGTGGACAAAATATTTACTGTTACACATTTCTTTCTCATAGGGAAATTTTTTCCATATTTCTGTCTCTGGTTCTTGAGAGCCATGGCTCTGTCTGGTCTCTGACAGAGAGCCTTAAAAATATTATTAGAACATACCTATTAATTTACCAGCAGAGCAGCCTCCTGCTGTTCACGGAGACTTGGCTCACGGATCACACACCGGACTCCGTCGTAACATTGGAGGGCTTTCAGCTGGTGAGAGCGGACCGGAGCATGAGGGAGAGTGGTAAGAGGAGAGGTGGGGGACTGGCGATGTACGTTAATGAGAGATGGTGTAACCCAGGACACATCACTGTGAAGGAGCAGCGCTGTACCAAAGACATTGAACTGTTAGCGTTCGGCCATACCACCTGGCCCGGGAGTTTTCACATGTTATTGTGTTAACTGTTTACATCCCGCCGTCAGCCGACGCTACAGCAGCCTGTGAGGACATCCACACCACCGTCTCTCAGTTACAGACGGCACATCCGCAGTCCCTGATTATCATCTCTGGGGACTTCAACCATGCCTCACCTTCTTCCACTCTCCCTAACTTCACCCAATATGTTGACTGCCACACAAGAGACAATAAAACTCTAGACCTGCTGTTTGCTAACACAAAGGAGGCTTACAGCTCATCACCTCTACCCCCGCTTGGCCACTCAGACCACAACCTGGTCATTCTTCACCCCACCTACACCCCCATTGTGAAGAAGAAACCCCCCACCAAGAAGATAAGACTGTGGTCTGAGGACTGCAGTGAGGCCCTGAGAGACTGTTTTGAATCTACAGACTGGCAGGAACTCTGCAGGCCTCACGGTGAGGACATTGACGCCCTCACCCACTGCATCACAGACTACATGAACTTCTGTGTGGAGAACACTGTGCCAACCAAGAAGGTACGGTGCTTCTCCAACAATAAACCGTGGGTGACCCCAGAGCTGAAGGCCCTGCTGAACGAGAAGAAGAGGGCCTTCAGATCTGGAGACAAGGAGGAACTGAGGAGAGTGCAAAAGGATGTGAAATACAAGATCCGGAGAGGCAAAGAGAGCTTCAGGAGGAAGATGGAGGAACAGCTCCAACATAACAAAGTCCGAGAAGTCTGGAGAAACATGAAAAAAATCTCTGGCCACTTCGAGGACAATGGAGGAGCCACAGTGTCTGCTGACCGGGGGTGGGCTAACGACCTAAACCTGTTTTTCAATAGATTTGACTCTGGGTCGTTGACCACCTCCCCCACCCCTCAGCTCCCATCTGCCCCCCTCCGTATGCTGACCCCCCTCTCTCCTGGTGTAGTGCTATCATTGCCTGCACTCTCCTCACCCTCACCTACAGCGGAGCCAGCCCCATCACCCACCCCAACCCAGCCTCACATCCACCTCACAACTGACCAGGTGAGAAGTCAGCTCAGAAAGACGAAGATCAGGAAGGCAGCGGGTCCAGATGGAATCAGCTCCAGACTGCTCAGGGACTGTGCAGACCAGCTCTGTCAGGTGGTCCTGCACATCTTCAACCTGAGCCTGAATCTGGAGAGGGTTCCTGAACTGTGGAAGACTTCCTGCATAGTTCCAGTGCCAAAGATCGCACAGCCCAGGGAATCCAACCACTACAGACCTGTGACCCTGACTTCTCACCTGATGAAGACCATGGAGAGGCTCATCCTTCATCACCTCCGCCCACTGGTGAGCTCAGCGCTGGACCCCCTGCAGTTCGCCTACCAGCCCGGCATTGGGGTGGACGATGCCATCATCTACCTGCTGCACAGATCCCTCTCTCACCTAGAGCAGGCAGGAAACACTGTGAGGGTCATGTTCTTTGACTTCTCCAGTGCTTTCAACACCATCCAGCCTGCACTACTGAGAGGGAAGATGGAGGGAGCCGGAGTAGACAGTCAGCTGACGGCATGGACCATCGACTACCTCACCAACAGACCACAGTATGTGAGGTGCCATGACTGTATGTCTGATGTGGTAGTCTGCAGCACGGGGGCGCCACAGGGCACGGTCTTCTCAGTCTGTACACCTCAGACTTCAGGTACAACTCGGACCACTGCCACCTACAGAAGTTCTCAGATGATACGGCCATCATTGGATGTGTATCAGATGGGAACGACCAGGAATACAGGGGTGTCATCAGTGACTTTGTCGGCTGGTGTGAGAACAACGCACTCCAAATCAACACCAGCAAGACGAAGGAGATGATCATAGACTTCAGGAGGAAGCCACCCCCTACAGCACCGGTGAACATCCAGGGAAAGCATATTGAGACAGTGGTCTCCTACAAATACCTGGGTGTTCATCTCAATAACAAGTTGGACTGGACTACAAACACAGATGTCCTGTATAAGAAGGGCCAGAGTTGACTCCACCTGCTGAGGAGACTGAGGTCCTTTGGTGTCTGCAGGACTCTGTTAAAGACCTTTTATGACACAGTGGTAGCATCTGCCCTTTTCTATGCAGTGGCCTGCTGGGGGGGTGGATGCACCGAAAGGGACAGGAGCAGGATCGACAAACTGGTGCGGAGGTCTAGCTCTGTGTTGGGATGTCCTCTGGAGTCTGTGATGGTGGTGGGTGAGAGGAGGATGTTAGCAAAGCTGACATCCATCATGAACAACCCCCATCACCCTCTGCATGAGACCGTGGGTGAGCTGAGCAGCTCCTTCAGTCAGAGACTGAAACATCCTCGCTGCAGGAAGGAGCGCTTTCGCAGGTCATTCATCCCAACAGCAGTTAGACTGTACAACACTTCATAATGTCTTGAGTCACTTGGACACTTTACCTCCTCTGCCATCACTTTATCCTTACAGTACAGATACATTTTATTTATTACACTCACCCATATAATGCATACCGTGTATGCTGTGTACCTTACCGGCTACAAATGTATATAATATTTTGATATCTGTATATAGTGTTTTGATGTGTGTGTATATGTGTGTATATGTACATGTGTGTATTGACTATATATTTTCTGTATATAGTGCTTATGTATATGTGTATAGTGTTTTTCTATTTTATTTTACTCTATTCTATTTTTAGTTTTCTGTACTGAGCTGCTGTAATGCGCAAATTTCCCTGTCGTGGGATCATTAAAGTTTTATCTTATCTTATCTTATCTTATCTTATCTTATCTTAATTTTACTTTCAAACAGCTTTATGTGGATGTTATCTTTTCATTTATTATTTTTAATATATTGATCACAGTGTAGTGTACAGTAGAGACATTTTAGTTTCCAAATGATGAGACTGGGCTGCTTGTCTGTGATTTGGAAGGTTTGTGTCTGTCTGTGACTCTGCAGAGATTCGAGCTGTGATCCAGTCTCAGTCTGACTGGAGGTTGTTAAGACTCTGATTAGATACACAATGTGAAGTTCACAATTCTCCAAACAAATAAAATTGTAATGACAAACATGAACAGTTGTACTTATTTCAGAGACATGAATGTTTACAAACATATTATTTTAATTATTTGACTTCATAAAGCGCACCGATGTTAGAGTGTATGTTCATATTTAGATCATTTTGTAGGCTGAAATTGTAATGGTGGACCTGAGATGGTCCTGAGGAAGTAAACACATGTTAATTGGAGTAATATTCAGGTGATGGCTGTGAATTGTCAACAACAGACTGAGACAGACAGCTGTGAAATGCGCACACAATGACGTCACCTCATTCACTGCTAGCTACACTGCTAGCTACATCGTATCATTCATAATCATCTATGTAAACAACGTTTAACGATGCTGCCACAGCTCTGCAGCTGTAATTGTTTCAAATCATATATTTTTGCTCGTTTGAACTCTGAGGATGTTTTTAAAACGGTCTTAAAAGGCTGTTGCTATGGTGGTTGTCATGGACGCCTCAGTAGCCTTTTGGGCTAACCTGGCGCGTCCGGTTCCTGCTGCTAGCTGTCTGCCGCAGGAAGGCTGCGTCCCATTTCAAAGAGCCGCCGCTCCGCCGTAACTGTGGCTCAAACACCACTTTATCCTTTAAGGCCTTTTATAGCCACTGATGACACACACACACTAATGCACGTCACTGTCACAGTGTGACTTCATTAAAACCTCTAAAGTATCGTGTATAAAATGGAAAATGAACCGGGCAGGAATCTGATGATGGAGACCGGGGGGGGTCTGCAGCTGGAGTTTCACAATCCTGAATGACTCCCTGTACATTCATATAATTCATCAGAGCAGAGTTTAGACTGCACAGTGCGCTCACTGTTACTGCTGCCTCCATATATGTTTGCTGCTGAGGTTTGATGGAGCAGGTGGAGGAGAGTCAAAGAATGATCACAGCCAGCTCATCATTTCCATGCAAGGAGCCTGCTTTGATTTTAGTGTGATTTATAATCTTGAACCAAATGTTAGGTGTGACTGATGGGCTGCAGACCTGCAGGGTGCAACTTAATTTTCACCCGAGGATCCCAGGATAGAGCCCATCCCCACCAAGACCCTGGGTGGATCAATGGTGAAAATGAAGACTGATAATCAATATGGATGTAGTGGCTATCTCACTTCTTCTCGTTCTAACTTAATCTTATACTTAAAATAACCACACTCGGGACGGACTGGCAACTGTTTTAACGCGTCGGTTCACCTGCAGCAACAACGACGGTAAAACCGTCATGTCGCTCCACCGTCCGCTTCTTTATTTTTCACCAAAAAACTTTCACAATAAAGCTCAACTTCCTGGATAAACTTTCAAAATAAACTGAAACAATACATGACATTCTCAAACATAAAATTAAGAATGTGCATCAAAATGATTACTTCCATAAATCATGATGTAAATATAAATGGTGCTTACATTCTTCCCCCTAATTGTTACTGCTGGGGCATAACAATTACACATTAATACTTTAAAGTGTCATTTAATCTTAAACTCAAAAGTCATTCATTTAAAGCCAAATCCTGTGAGAGACATAAATCTTATGCCTTAAACCCAAATCCTCAACACAACATAAACATTCAAACTTTCTCATCCATTTCAAGCAACAAACACAACTTATCTACTGGCCTCTCCAAAAACACTAGTTTTGGTCTTGACAAACACACGTCCGACAAATCCCTTTGAATCAGGAATAGTTCACTCAACCCTTCCCAGTAACCAGGAGCTCCTTGGTGCTGTGTCATCAACTATGAGAAGAACATCCCCTGGTTTCAGACTTCTCCTGGTCACTAACCATTTCTGTCTTTCTTGCCGAAGTGGCAAGTATTCTTTAATCCAGCGCTTCCAAAAGATTTCAGACAGGTACTGCACCTGTCTCCATTTTTTCTTGGCATACAAATCCTCCTTCTTAGAAGAAGTAGGTGGTTGGGTGTAAGTGCCTCTAAATCACTGGGACACTCTTGTTATTGGTCTGCCATTGACAACTGCCTCAACTTCACATAACAATGTCTGCAAATGTTCATCATCAAGAGGTTGCTGTTTCAGGATCTGGTTGAGAACTCTCCTCACTGAACGTATTTGCCTTTCCCAGATTCCTCCAAAATGTGATCCTGCTGGAGGGTTAAATATCCAGGTAACACCTTTCTGAATCAGCATTTCTGAGATTTTTGAGTGGTTCCATGCTTTGATTGCTTCATGCATCTCTTTCTCTGCACCCACCAGGTTAGTGCCGTTATCTTATCTCATGACAGATACCTGGCCTCTCCTAGCAACAAATCTCCTAAATGCATATATACAGGAATCAGCCTCAAGCGAATGGGCAACTTCTATGTGTATAGTTCTAACAGTAAGATACACCATATCTTTTAACTCTACTACACCCACACTTGACGTCAAAGGGTCCAAAATAGTCTATGCCAACATTGGTCAAAGGAGGTTTATCAGGCATCAAATGATCTTGTGGCAAATTTGCCATCCTCTGTTCACCAGGTTTTGCAAATGTCCTCTTGCATGTAACACATTTTGACAGTATCTTTCTGATTGCTGAGTCTGCCTGTGGAATCCAAAATCTTTCTCTCAGGCTGGATAAGGTGTAATTCCTTCCACCATGACCGGTTTCTTGGTGAATGTGTCTCAGAATCAAATCAGAAACGTGACGACCTTTAGGAAGAATCACTGGATGTTTAGCATCTGTTGGTAATTCAGATTTATGGAGTCTTCCTCCAACCCTTAAAATCCCATCTGGGATAAAAGGATCAAGCTTTGCAATGTGACTGCTCCTTTTAAGATTGTCACCTTTCTGAAGAGTTGCAAGTTCATCACTGAAGCTCTGACCTTGACAACACTTAATGATCACAGTTTCTCCCATTGCAACATCTGCAACAGTGAGTAGACATACCGTAATACCTGATCTAAACTGCTGCATTTGATTTGCAGCTTTCTCAGCCTTTCTTTCACTGCTTTCACAGTCATTTGGTTGTGACATGAGCAACTTCCGATGCGTGCTCAGCTTATGAAGCAGCTGCTTAAATATTACCATCACTGCCTTTTTTTAGACGGTGCCAATCGGGATAGTGCCAGATGAGCTTGTTTAGTGGATTTACATGTAATTCTGTAAATTGCACACTCACTACTTCTTTAACTTCAACATCATTCTTTTGTAATATCTGGTGAAATTGGCCAGTTTTTCTGGTCCTTTGCTAAAAACTCTGGCCCAGCAATCCAGTCGAGACACTTTGTAAAAGTGTTTGCGCTCATCCCTCTTGAAGCGTGATCAGCGGGATTTAAATCAGAGTTCACATACATCCATTGACTTGTCCTTGTATTGTCTCTAATAAAAGACACTCTATTTGCTACAAACATCTTAAACCTGACATTCTCACTGGAAATGTACTTTAACACAGTTTCTACAGGGAAACCATGAAGTTTTGTAAGACCAGACTGCCATGCTTGTGATCTTTGAGTGAACTCCGACGGGATCTCCTCATCCCAAGAGAGTTTCCTGCCATACAATTCTTGCAGGATTATTTTTGCTGGTAAGATGGCAGGAGACAAAAATCCCAAAGAATCATATATTGCACTTACAAAAGAAAGGATGCCACGCCTTGTGTGTATCATCTGCCTTTCATTCATCCTAAATTTGAACACATCTGACTCTGTGCACCAGTTTATTCCAAGTACTCTTTAATCAAAGTAATGTATCATTACTCAGATCCAAGTGCTTAATCTCTTTTGCTCTTTCTGCTTCAGGAATGGAAGCAAGAACAACTCTGCTGTTTCTCATCCACTTTGTCAAGCGAAGTCCTCCACTTTTACACAGTGCCATTAAGTGCCTAACCATATCACATGCTTTGGTTTCATCTGAAACTGAAAGAAGACAGTCATGTACTTAAAAATTGTTCAGAACAGCATTAACTGCTGCTGCTGGCACCTTACCTTTAGCATTTTCAGCTGCCTTCTTCAGTGCAAAGTTGGCACAGCTGGGGGAGGACGTTGCCCCAAACAAGTGCACTACAATTTTGTATTCTTGTAGAGGTTCATTCCAGTTACCATTTGGCCACCAGAGGAACCGTAGAAAATTGCTGTCTTCAGGTGGCACTCGTACCTGGTGATACATAGCCTCTATGTCTGACATTAAGGCAATGTGTTCACATCTGAATCGTGTCAATACTCCAATCAATGAATCTGTTAAATCTGGGCCTTGCAAAAGTTCTCCATTTAATGACTTGCCTTGATAAGATGCTGCACAGTCAAAAACTACATGGAGCTTTCCTTTTTGGGGATGGTACACTCCATGGTGTGGTAAGTACCACACCTGCTCATCTTCAGACACAGAGCTTTCCTGTGGTGCCTCAACGGCATAGCCTTTGCTCAGTAAGTCAGACATAAAGCTCTGATACTCTTTGTGAAATTCTTTGTTTCTGACAAGTTTTCTTTTCAGATTTTCTGCTCTCTGCATTACCACATTGCGGTTGTTTGGCATTTTAATGGCTTTGTTTCTCAAGGGGAGACCTATGCTATAATGCCCATCAACTATTTTAACTGTTTCATTAACAGAGTCCAAAAACTGAATGTCTTCTCGTGACAGTTCTTGTTTTTCTTCACAAGCTTTCTCTGGAAAATCATAGTTGAACTGTTGCATCAACAGATTTTCAACATTTGTCACAGAGATGCGATTCACTGATACACTGAGCTTTCAGTCAAAGGGAGTAGAGCAACAATCTCTCTTGAGAGGACCATTGATAACCCAACCTAGCACAGTTTGAACAGCGTATGGC